>NC_088373.1:22344148-22350589 GCF_034508935.2 Berghia stephanieae | reverse complement strand
TTTTTTAAACCTTCCTTATCCCCTCTTCCCCCTTCTTAATTTTTTTAAATTCTTATTTTTTCCCACCCTAATTTTTTTCCCCCCTTCTTTCCCCTCCTCTTTTTTCCCCCCCTTTCTTTCCCCCCTCTTCCACCCTTCTTATCCTTGGGAAGTTATGTCTTAAATTAATTTTACGTTACCAAAACACAGGAAAATCGTCACTTTTTGTTACGATTCCACAAAAATTTATCCCATTCAATTTTCTTTTTTAATAAAAAATTTTTTTTTTGAAGTTGAAGATTTTAAAAATTATACTTATAAAACTTAATTTTCTGCGATGACGTTTATTTTTTCTTTTAGTAAAGGCTTAAAAAAAAAAGTTTATGTTAAGAGGGGTCTGATTTTAGGTGGAATCGTGAAAAGGGTCGGTGGGGAAGAGGTAATAGGTTACTTTTTTATGGGAAAAAAAAAAAAGCGTGGCTAGCAGTAGGGTCTTTGCTTGCCCCAAAGGGTACCAATTCGATACCACCCCGCCGCGTTTGGGGCCCTTTTACAATCCCCCTCCTTAGCTCCCTTTCGCCTGCACGCGGCGACCCGGGAATTCCTCCCTTGGAATAGACCCAAAAAGAAAAATTTCCCCTTAGGGATGAAAAAAGGGAATTTTTATTTTTTAATTTTTTTATTCAACTATGCTTTGTAAACTTTTCAGTGCTGCGGACTTAAAAAAAAAAAAAATTTAATAGCAAAAAAAAAAAAAATACAAAATGACCATTCCTTTGCCCCCTCCTTTTTCTCCCCAGTCTCCTCCCCAACCGCATTCCCTCCCCACAGCCCCCCTTCACAACTCCGTAACTGTAAAGAGGCAGAGGAAGGAGCAGAGTGGCAGGACGTCGTTGTCCCTCACAACTGGAGCCTGACTCAAATGCGTGTTGGAGTAAGTATGCCATGAATTACCTACTTACTTAATCCTCTCTCCGGCCTTGGGCAAAAGGGGCATCCACCAGACATCCTCTTCCGGCCTTGGGGCACATAGGGCATCCCACCAGACATCCTCTTCCGGCCTTGGGCACATAGGGCATCCACCAGACATCCTCTTCGGGCCTTGGCACATAGGGCATCCACCAAAAAATCCTCTTGGGGCCTTGGGGCACATAGGGCATCCACCAGACATCCTCTTCGGGCCTTGAGGCACATAGGGCATCCACCAGACACCCTCTTCGGGCCTTAAGGCACTTTGGGCATCCACCAGACATCATCTTCGGGCCTTGGGGCACAATAGGGCATCCACCAACATCCTCTGGGGCCTTAAAGGGCACATAGGGCATCCACCAGACATCCTCTTCGGCCTAAGGCACATAGGGCATCCACCAAACATCTCCATTGTTTGCGACCGGGGCTGCTTTTGCAATGGCTGTATTCCAGCCCGGGCCTGCTTCCTTTTTTTCCCTTTCTCCATGTCCTTCGCCAGGTTTCTTTCTTTGGGTCTTCCCCACGATGAATTAGACTCGTTCTTTCCTCGATCATTCGCAGACTTATAAAAAATGTCGGCAATGCGTCCAGTGTATCCCAAACCCCTTTTCGAACCAGAAGGTCCTGGTTTCAAGCCTCGCTCAGTGCATAGTTGAGTCCTTGGAGAAGGCTCTTATTACTCACAGTCTCTCACCGTATTCAGGTGAAAAAATCAGAAACCTGGCCCTTAACACATTCTCTGTCCGAAAAAATTGTAATATCGCCTAACAGGCGTTGTCCCCGTTAAGTATTGCTGTTGGCCAGGGAACTCTTGTAAAGCGCTTTGATCACGTTAGTGATATTGCGCTATGTAAATACTCTATTTAAAAAAAAATAAAAAATTAGATAAATAAAATTCCTTTTATTCAACCCATTGGGAAATTTGTCTCAAGGGGCTATCCAAGGGAAGACTGGGAATAACCAAGGTGTCAGCTGAGTGCAGCCCGCAAATTGAGCTAGGGCGAGTGACTTGCTCAAAGCCACACAGCGCAGCCGGGAGTCCCAACTCATTACCTTTTGGGGGTACGAAGCAAAGACCATACCGCTGAGCCACGCTGTCCCATCATAATTTGTAGTTTTGAGTCCTGCTCTGGGTGGCATAAGGTTGTGTCCTTGGGAAAAATCTCTTTCTCTACATTCTGTCTTCGTACTCTTCTGAAAAAGGAGTACCAGGCCAGTAAACAATGTTATTTCTGTCAAAAATATTGTAATGATTGTAATAATAATAATGATAATAAGAAAATAATGATGATGAAAGATTATTATGATTATGATGATTATTATTTTTATATTATTATTATTATTTTATTATTATTAAATTTTTATTATTATTTATTAATATATGATGAGATGATGATGATGATGAGATGATGAAGATGATGATGAAGATGAGATGATGATGATGATGAAGATATTATTATTTTTATTATTATTATTATTATTATTATTATTAATTATTTAACGAGCCATTTCCACCTTCCCACAGTTACATGCAAGGTCGAGGCACAGCAAGCGTCACACAGTAGCCTTCCCCAACTCTTTATCCAACATGCCAGAGGACTTAAAACGAAGCTTTCCTTACAACAATACGAGGAGGAAAATCGACGGGTCTGCTCTCTCCAGAACCTCGTACTTCCCGTAAGTCGGGGGGAAACACTCAGATTCTTCATGTCAATGAAACCCCTGGGCTATGTGGTCTTGTGGTAATGACACTCGCTCTTCGGATCGAAGTCTTGGGTTGAGCCTTACTCGATGCTTAGTTGAGCCCTTGGAAAAGGCTTTTTACTCACATGAGTAACTGGCCCTTAACAGCGTTTTTCTTTGTCCGAAAAAATTGTAAAACTGGCGACATGTCTCGTCCTACATGTTAAGTGTTTTCTGTTGGCCAGGGACCCCTTTTAAAGCGCTTTGAGCATGTTTTTGTGGATATTGCGCTATATAAAAAATGTCAATTATATCTGGGTAAATTTGGGCTTTTGACTTTCCCTGGTGATAGTAGGTTCTCCGTCCTGTGTCTCCCTCTGTCTGTCTGTCTTTGTCGTTGAATAAAGTTATAGCAATACTAGCTGCTACAAGCGTGGACTGTAAAAAGTAATAAACAAAAATGATAGAAAACCCCCTTCAAAAAGAACAGAAAGAATTTTTCTTCAGAGAGACCTAAAATCGGAATTTAGTAATGTATTTATTGTGTTTTTGTTGTTGGCAGAAGAAGGGGTTTGAGCCCAAAACGTTCCGGGTTTGGTATTTTGTTCTTTTTTTGAAGCTGCTATATTCATTTTTGTTTAATACTGAATAAAATGACATAGCTTTGTCCTGGTGCTGGCCGACGTACTTGTCTGACATGGAAATAGTGATATGTAAACTATTGGGTTTTTAGAGAAATTTTTTCCCCTTGTAAATCATCACCTGTAAATCTACTGGAATGGGTTTGTTTTAAAATTTAAAGTTTGATATGTATTTGAGCGTATTCCTCTTAGTGGGATTTCCCGTACTTGTCTTGATGGAACTTTATGGTTACCTAAACTGTTTCAGCCCCAGAACTGACAGAGTGCTCAGATGCCCGAGACCAGGGCTTTCTAGCCTATATTCAACCCTTTTTTTTTTTTAAAAAGTTTTCAAGATATTGCCTTCAAATGTTTGGGGTATAACTATCAATACTAATGTTGAATGGATGAGGAAAAACAAAAAGAAACGTGTAAGAATTTAAAACGTGAATCATTTTTAAATGTGTCCTATATGAAGAAAAAGTAAAAAATGGTTCCTGACCTCCCCCATTGGGGAGGGAGGAACTTTCTTGGGCCCCTATCCCCCTATGTCTGGGGGGGGTTCCTGACCTCCCACATTTGGGGAGGGGGGACTTTCTTTTTTTTTCTATCCCCCTATGTCGGGGTGGGGTTCCTGACCTCCCACATTTGGGGAGGGGGGGAATTTTTTGGGCTTCTATTCCCACTACTGTAAAATATATTTAAAAGTGAAATTAAGGTTTTGATATTTCCCGAAGATGTACAGAAAGGGGTTATGTATCATTATGACAAGAACCTATTTTGATCAAAAATGACTTTCTAGATTCTAACTAACCTTGACAATATCTCAGTTAAACCTTTTAAACTATCCGACTAATTATGTCATTCACTGTAACATTTCTGTTATCCAACATGCTTTCTGTCTTTGTTTTGGGAAGGGGTTTACTTGGTTTTTCCTGGCCCTAGCTGAATACCCTGGCTGGGAGGGAAACAACCAAAGTATAATTAGTTTTTGGAGATGATATTTTTTCCTTGTAAATTATTTTCTCTGTTATGCACTGTATTATTTTTCCATTTACATATTTATATTTATTAACAATTCAGTGTGTGCCCTTTTGGCGGGGACCTGTGCTTGTGCCGGGATGAGACTTTTAGTGATCTCAAACTAATTACACTGATAGTGTGCTCTTGGAATCTACATTTGTTCCCTATTGAACCAATTCCCCTTTGTCTTGCTTGTTTTTTGGTGCTTTAATTCTAATTCTATAACTTTTTACTTTCCCATTTTCTTCCTTTTCACTGGGACGATATGAAACCCAAATGGTGTTGCAAGCGCCGTAAAACCATTACAAACAAACAGCTCCAGTTCACAGTGAAAATGCTACAGTTTTGAAGAATATAAGCATTCAGTCCTCCCAACTTTTACACCTCTGTGGTGTAATGGGACATGTTTAACTCACCAACCCCTAACACCGCTATAAACCGACTATACCGAGTTTAACCCGGTTACTTTTACCCAATGCCTATTTATTACATTTTTCTGAGACAAATTATGGAGGAGGAACAATTTTATCACAGCTAATGTTTTTAGTTTTTACATGTTAATGATAGTTGAATAAAATTATCTAATGTCCATACTCATTTTTAATACATTTTTTCAAATTTTGTAAAGTAGCAAAAATCTAAAGGGTTGAGTGAGTTAACTCACCAAACCTAGAGATTTTTGCTACTTTTCAAAAATGTATTAAAAATGAGCATGTACATAGATAGTTATTCACAAACATTAAAAATGTAAAACTAAAAACATAGCTTTGATACATGACTAAAAATTTGTCTCAGAAAAAAATGTAATAAAGAGGGATTGGTAAAAATAACCCAGAAAACTACGGATAAAAGTCGGTTTAGGGTCTAGTGAGTTCACCAGTCATCAGAGGTCTGGCTGTTTGGGAGATTTCTTTCTTGTTTTTTTCTTTCCGATTTGTCTCGTCATTGTTTCATACACACATTTTCAGAGTTTTATATTTTAAAATAAATTTGAGCTTTTATAGAGCCAATGTCCACGTAATGTGCTCCAAGCGCTTTAAAAGGGGGTCCCTGGCCAACAGCAACATTAACATCTTAGAACGGGGGACTTGACGCCTGTTAGGCAATATTACAATTTTTTTGGGACAACAAGACACTGCTGTTAACTGCCAGGACTCATTTACACCTGATTACGGTGAGAGAATGTGCGTAAAGAGCCTTCTCCAAGGACTCATCTACCGAGCTCGAACCCAGGACCTTCCGATCAAAAGCGATGTCATACCACGAGACCACATAGCCGCAATCTTCCACCGTGCCTGCTCCCTAATTTGTCTGTTTGTCATCCACAGATCTTACCTAGAAAGTATTTACAACCAGACGGTGTCGCTTGGGCCTCACACTGTCCATTCCACCCCTGCTGGCTCCTCCACACAGCTCGGCCAGCTGTCTCAAACAGCTACATCTCGAATGTCAGGAGCTACAGGAGGACCTTTTAAAACTAATCATGTGTAAATCTGGATACAAAAACTAAGCTTATATAGAAAAATAAAATAAAAAAGAACAAAATCCAAATATCGAACATTTGGGCTCAAATCCCTTCTTCAGCTAATAACAGAAGCAATTAGATTTTAATACATCCGTTAAATCCAACAGGCGACAGAAAAGTTTAGGGCCATCATATTTCCAGACAAGACTTCAAATAACTTTTATCCGCTGTTTGAGTTTTTAAAGTGATATTTTATTGTAATGTAAATGTTCTGCCGAAGCTCGAAGAAAATAAATAACAATGTGAAATTTAGTGTAAGCTCAATTTAATTACGAAATCAGATAAATGGACGTTTGGTGTTTCCCTTTAACAACAAATTAAATATTCATCCTGTTTTGTTGATAAAGGGGGAAACCTGAACGTCCATTAACTGTTTTTGATATTAAATTGAAGATTACATTCAATTTCACTATTGTTCTGTATTTTAGTGAATGAAAATACAAAGTTGGCAGGAAAATCTTTTTCTCAATTTTGAATCTCTTATTTCTTCCCCTTCCCACTTCCTCTCCCCCCCCCCCCCCCCCCCCCCCCCCCCCCCCATGATCCTTGCCATCCATTCCAGAAAAAAACTGGTCCCTGGGGGGTGTAAAAGGCAAGCTACAAAAACAACACTCTCGACATCGGGTTTCAACATCCCATCAT
>NC_088373.1:22323586-22338586 GCF_034508935.2 Berghia stephanieae | reverse complement strand
GAACACATTTTATCATGTAGTACCATGATATTATTAAGCTTGTAAATACACATCATTGATCATATTATTATCAATTACTGGAGTCTATACTATAACCCTCTGCAGTCAATTTAGAGATCAATTGTCTCATTAGACCTTGAATAATCAATTAACACATATATTGTATGCTTCATCAACGTACGGTTTTTTAAATAAAATACAATCTTAAATTATATTAGTCCTTGTTCAAGTCTGTAAACACAGCTCTGCCAAGTCATCCTCCTCAGCATCCCAGATATGCACATTTCACAGCCAGACATTCTCAGGAACCAGCGTGAGCATGGATATCTCACCAAACAGACATCTAGGGCGACAGCGTGAGCCTGGACATCTCACCAAACAGACATCGAGTGCGACAGCGTGAGCCTGGACATCTCACCAAACAGACATCAAGTGCGACAGCGTGAGCCTGGACATCTCACCAAACAGACATCGAGTGCGACAGCATGAGCCTGGACATCTCACCAAACAGACCTCGAGTGCGACAGCGTGAGCCTGGACATCTCACCAAACAGACATCGTGTGCGACAGCGTGAGCCTGGACATCTCACCAAACAGACATCGTGTGCGACAGCATGAGCCTGGACATCTCACCAAACAGACCTCGAGTGCGACAGCGTGAGCCTGGACATCTCACCAAACAGACATCAAGTGCGACAGCGTGAGCCTGGACATCTCACCAAACAGCCCTCGAGTGCGACAGCGTGAGCCTGGACATCTCACCGACTTTTTTATTCGTTGGGGGAAGTGGACCATCTCAGTATGTGAATTCAATATGGTGTGGACCAGTGGCTCCTGACTAAGTCACTCACCGAAAGGTACTACCACTCCCTTATTGGTTTTTGACTCTTTGATTAAACCACAACCTAACCTCCGAGCTTTAAATTTTTTATTTTATTATTATTATTATATTTTATTTTATTTAATTATTTATTTAATTATTGTTCAATTTCCTTATTCGTTTCCTTATTCAATGAAATATTTTTATTTAATTGGAACTAAATTATGTATTTTTAACATTAGCATTTATTTATATATTTTTAAATTATTTATTCGTTCATAATGGTTGGTAGATTGCCTTTAATGGGTCTCTTTCCAGTTCCTTACGTTCAACCACATTGTTTCCTCCCGACTTCAACGGATATTCTTCAGGTTCAGGCTTAGCTACCTGTCCAATTTTTATCCAACTTGGTGCCCAATGCTTAAATTGATTCTTATACTTTAACCCAAGATAAACCAAAATAACTAGTATTACTCCTAATGTTACCAATCCCAATATCTCTAACCACGTCCAGTTACTGCCATCTAACGATCCCAACGGTTTTAAAGAGTGAAGTTGTTTTATCATATCGTCAATATGTATTTCCTTAATATTTTCTAGATTACTCACATTCCAAGTGTGATTAAAAGAGGGTACTGCCTTGTATAAAGGTTGCCATAATTGAAATGTTTGTTTGGAAAATTCCTTAGAAAAATCTTCTACTTCAGTCTGAATTTTATGCATTGAATTAATGTTGTAATGAGCTGGAATGGTAATGAACTCATTATTGGCCATACAGCCTTCATTTAATCTTAACAAATCCAAAGGAGGTTGCAAAGCCACAGACTTCAGTCCAAATTGCCCTTTGTCACTGGTTTCACACACTAAACTGAATGTCAATTGTTTTACTGTTGACACCGCCCATCTTCCTTCTGATACAAATTTATAAGGACCACTTCCAACGACAAAGCCATACCAACTCTTAAATATCAACAAAAATAATTTAATTTTAAATGAGTTAAAATCTTATCATTCATTATACAATTAAAATCTTATTACAAAAGAATAAGGTTTTAAAATACATGTACGCATTCCTATAGCGCAATTTCCTTGATTCATTATGCTCTAACCGCATAATGTAAATATACAATTATCAATCGGGTTGCGTCACTCTTGATTGGGAAATTACCCACAACTTTTTATAACTTGTGCGCTCGGACATCTTAATTGCCCTACCCTTATCTTGGAGTCTTAATCTTACAGTAGATACTTACAGCGCCGCAGCAATGGCACTAAGTATTGACTTGATTTTGTCTTTGTTTTCATTTTGATTATTTCTTTCATTTTGACGTTTACAATTATGTCTATTATTGCCCTTGGCAACGTGATTAATTTCCATGGGTTCATGATCAATTTCCTCTGAACTACTCTTATCCGCCTCATACGATGTAGTTCTAGCAAACTTTTGCCTTTCAAACACAGGCGTTTCTTCTTCTATAGTGTCATCACTAGTTTTAATCTTTCTTTGTCTGTGTTCTATCCTATCTCTCACTTCGTTTGGATCCTCTTCCGATAATGACTCATCTTCTGACCTAAATTCAAGTTCATATTCATTTGGATCATAATTAATAGTTTCGTCACTATCACTGTCTTCAGCAAGGTTGTCTACTAATTGAGATTCCGACTCACTATCACTAGTGTTTACTGGTGATTCAGCATATTGAGTCTTTCGTAACCTCTTCCCTTTTTCTTTAGGAACCTCCCACTCTAAATTAGCTAACCTAAGTGAATTTGCATGAGCTTTTACTAATCTACCACTTAATAAATTCTTAATTATAAACGATACCGGCCCATTTTTCTTTAAAATAACATAATGAGTATGCCAATTTCTTTCAAATTTATTACTTCTTGTATAATTTTTATAATATACGCAATCTCCCACTTCCAATTCTTCTTTAAGTCTTGCTTCTGTTTTTTCATTTTGCTTACGCCTGGCTTCTCTTGTATTTTTAAGAACAGACATAAAAGCCTTATGCTGTTTTTCTAACATGGTTTCATAATAATCTGAACTGTAATTTTTCCTCCTTACAGCTAGTAAATTATCTAAAGGCAACATGGGAAGTCGTAAAAATACATTGAAAAAGATAGATGATTTACTCGTTTTAGATACGCTGGTGCGCATTGCAAATAACACTTGGTTTAAATGTAAATCCCATGAATCTGGATCATCCTTAATTTTCTTTGACATAATATCATTTAACGTCCTATGGCTTCTTTCTACTTTGCTATTTGCTTCTGGGTGGTAATACGAAGTGGTGATATGTTTAATGTTTAAATATTTTAGAACCTTCTCAAATTTTTCAGAAGTCATTTCCTTTCCATTGTCAGTGACAAATTGCTCGCAACAAGAATATCTGGTAACAAATTCTTCTAAAAATAAATTTATTATAGTTTCTGATGACTTATCTGGTATAGCAAAGCCTTCTATCCAGCCGGAAAATGCGCAAACAAATGAAACAATATACTTATTGCCCGAAATAGTTAAAGGTAATGGTCCTGCAACGTCACAGTGCACTACTTGAAAAGGGTAGCTAGGTAACGTAGCATTCACTAAGGGTGCTTTCTGAATTTGTAAATTTCTTTCTTTACATTTAACACACCTATCAATATAATCATTTAATTCCTTATACAAATTTTTCCAATAATATTTTTTGTTTAATAGCACTGAATGTTTTATCTAAACCCATATGTCCATTGTCATCATGATATTGGACAATTACTTCATGTCTAAATTTCTTCGGTATAAACAAACGTAACACTGGGTCATCATCAATTTGTGATACGTAATATAGTATTCCTTCTACAATCATGAATCTCTTATGTAAGGACTTATCTGCAATTTTATTATCTAATTTATCCTTTATGTCTTTAATTTCATCATCTTGGTCTTGTTCAGCTTTGATATTAATATCATCTATTGTCGGTTGTTCTACATCTCTCTGTAATTCTAATTCTATTAACTCATTTCCTGCATTCATAGGTGTTGGATCTATTCTGTTAGTATTTATGGCCGCTATCGGTATTGGAGAATTTTGAATAAAATTTTCATTATCCGAATCAATTTCATCTTCCACTGTTTCGTCTTTTGGAGGACTTCGGGATAACATATCTGCCACTGTATTTTCTTTACCTTTGATATATGAAATAGTGCATTTATAACTATTAATAAACAGTGCCCATTTTTGTATTCTTCTATTTTTCTGTTCGGCAGTAAATAGATATTTCAAAGGGAAATGATCTGTTCTCACCTCAAATTCACTAGCATAAAGATAATAGCGCAACTTTTGTAACGAATAAAATATAGCAAATAATTCTTTTTCAGAGGTCGAATAAGATTTAACTTGACTCGGAGATAACTTGTGACTAAGAAAGTGAATTGGGTTTTCCTGACCATTCTCATCCAACTGAACCAAAACACTTCCAATACAATTGTCTGAGCTATCAGTATACAAAATATATGGTTTATTTAAATCAGGATAAAATAATAACGGCACCGTCGTAAGGCTATCCTTTAGATAATCAAAAGCCTTCTTACAATCGTCTGTCCATTTAAATCTACTATACTTTCGTGTTAAATTAACAAGAGGTTCTGATATTTGTGCAAAGTTTGGTATAAATCGGCGATACCATGACACCATACCTATAAATCCTCTTACTTGTCTAACATTCGTGGGTGGCTGTAATGATCTAATGGCTTCTACCTTATCTTGTTTTACTCTAACACCATCCGTGTCCACTACAAATCCTAAATAGTCTATTTGTTTCTTTGCAAACTCACATTTTGTCAATTTTAGTTTTAAATTGTTTTGTCTCAAACGGTTAAACACTAATTGAACTTTATCCAAATGATCTTGTAACGAACCCTTTGTAAATATCAAAATATCATCTATGTATGCCGTTGCGAAATTTTCCATACCCGCTAATAGTTTACTTGCTAATCGCTGAAATGTAGATGGCGCAATTCCAAGTCCAAATGGTAATCTATTATACTGATATTTTCCACAGAATAAAGAAAAACTTAAAATTTCTGATGTTTTTTCATCACAAAACACCTGATTAAACCCAGAGCGTAAATCAGTTAAAGTAAAATAAGTACATCCGTTCAATGAGGCCAACAAATCATCAATGAGCGGCAACGGAAAAGATCTCAATTTTATTCTTTCATTCAATTTCCTAAAGTCTACACAAATGCGTGGCTTAGGGCGAACTCCTGTTGAATCGGGCTTTTTCTCCACTATAACACATGGAAAGTTCCATGGAGAAAATGACGGGCGTATTATATTAGCTTTTAACATTTCATCTATATTTTCTTTAACTGCCGACTGCTGATTTAACGGTACTCTATACGGCCTTAAATTTATTGGTGTCATATCATCTACTTCAATTTCCGCTTTTACTAAATTTGTACCTGTCAGTTCTTCATCACAAAAAGCAAATACATCTTTATTTTTCATTAATAATTCTTCAACTAAAGTTTTATTCTCTGGTGCTACTTGTATAAAGCTTTTAAATTCTTCGTCTGAAACACTTGCTGTATTATTTTCTCCTTGTCCTACTGATTTGTCATACTGAACCGAATTTATCACCTTAACCTTTTCTAATGACCCTAATATACATCCTTTTCTCAATTTAATCGTTTTATTTGAACAATTAGTAATTTGTACTGGAAATCTCCACTTATCTGTAAGTGTAATAAGACCCTGACTAATCTCTAGTTCTGGTTGAGATGAAACAAATCCTTGACTTGCTGGTTGTAATTGTAATGTATCACTCTTATCGATATATGGATTTTGTTTTATACTAGCTTGTACCATATATACTGTTTGTGGTTTCAACACTGTTGTTTTACTTATCCTTGAAATTGACGAAATAAACGCATCATTTTCTAACGAAACATAAGCACCTTTTAACCTTAATTTCCTTAAATCAAAATAAATTCTTGCATCATTCTTTTCTAAAAAATCCCTACCTATTATCAGGTTACGATTCAGATTGCTGGTAACAAAAAATTCGTGGGTGAACTTGATTCCCCCTACCTTTATATCAAGGCTTGCTGTCCCTGCAACCTTCATCTGTGTACCATTTGCTGATTGTAAATTAATGCGTTTTCTTTTTAACTGAGGTTTATATTTTAAATTATCATAAATTTTTTTGTTTATCAATGATACTTCCGCTCCTGTATCTATCAATCCCCTTAATTGTACTGATTGTAATTTTACAATTATACTATTGTACGCATTTCTATGTGTAAACGACATTTCAAGAACACGACTACTGTTTCCTCTCACTGAGTGGACTCCATCATCCAGTGAGCGATTTAGTTTAAAGAATTTTGAGAGGCATCATTATCATTACCGGCAAATCTTCTGTAATTAGTTGCTCGCCCCCTCCTATCATTATTGCGTGGTTTGTCACAGTCTCTGATAAGGTGATTCGGACTATTGCAGTTATAACATCTTCTATTATCTCTTCTTTCAACTTCTGCAACCAATCTATTAGGTGCTCTTCCTTGTTGATTATCCTGATTATTATTTCTGAACCAACCATTTCTTTTAGTCCTAACGTGACTCGTATCCATCGGCTCAACATGTCTATTTTCTACTCCACCCTGACGACCTACTCTCAGTTGAAATCTCTTCTCAACATTTTGATCCTTCATGGCAATAGTTATGCATTCAGCTAAGGTTCGCGGTTCTTCCCTAATGATTCTGTATTTAGTTCTCTGGCTTAACAACCCATCTGTAAAGTACATTATCAGCTGTTTTTCAACAATTTGCCTAGCCTCTGGTTGTCTAGTGTCGGCTTGTCTGTATGCATCGGCTGCCAGTCCATATAATCTTTCAGCAAAAATACTGATAGGCTCACCTAACTTTTGTTTGACTGTACGTAAAAGAACATGGGCGTGTTCACTATCGGTGACCTGTGCAAAATTGGCCGTTACCTCACTCTGCAATTCCTCAAATGTAATTTGTGGATTAGCCTCCTTTCTTCTATGCAGAAAGTCACTAACAGGTCCTCTCGCTGTTAACATCATTACCCTTATCTTCTTTCCATCATCTAACTCATTCAACGTAGCATACTTAGAAATTGAGCGCATCCATTCCTTAAATTTATTCGGATCCCCATAGAAAGGTTCAATAAGAGAACCAATTGCACTGTTGGCAATTGCATTAGAAAGTGCATCCATTGTATGCATGAGTCCCACTACCGCATTTTGGTCCGCCATTCTTATTTCTTGTTTTGTTCTTAAATCTTTTGTTAACTATTATTATTGTTATTATTATTATTCACCCTCAATGGCAGTAACAATTCTGTATATCTTTATATTTAAAAAAACTTAAATTAAAAAATGATTATCGCATATTAATTTTAAAAATATCCCCAAACCTGATTCTCCTAGAAGTCAGAATTTCACAATGAATCTAACACAAGATCCTGGTCACGGCACCAAATTAACTTTATATTAGACTGTTAATCTACATATATTAGTTTTGTTTATTGTGATCGTATAGTTTTATTACTTAGTTGTGTTGGAATTTAAAAAATTCACTCAACAAAAAAACAGATTCTTGAAATCTTGTATGTTTATTTACTTTCTTAAATATTTTAATCAAACGTTCTTCATTTTAATATTTTATGGCCATCATCCTAACCTTAACCCAATGAACTTCATCTTCCTTATCTTAGTTTTTTTAGTCTTTAAATTAGATTACATAGTTCCTTAGTTCTTATTGTTATTTAGCTCGGCAATTTAAGTTACCTTAAGTTCGGATTGTCCCTGAATGCCATGGCTAGAGTCAACACAACTGGAGAGTCGTCCGATGTTCCTCTTCCCCTTGCTCTGTTTTCTCTCTAATTTACCTCTTCTTTTATAACAGCCAGCAGTGATTAAACGTGACTTGGCATGTCAAACTATAATCCTGATAGGCAATAATTAGTATCAATCTTAACAATTAATCTACATATATTACAAAATAGTGCATGGTAGGGATCGTTACGCTAATACACTACAAGATGAAGTAATCCTTTATAGCCTTTAGCAATTTCATAATAGTCGTAACCCATCTGGAAATAGTATCAATCTTACAAAATAGTGCCTGGTAGAGATCGTTACGCTAATACACTACAAGATGAAGTAATCCTTTATAGCCTTTAGCAATTTCATAATGGTCGTAACCTATCTGGTCATTAAGTAATTAAAGTAAAGGATAAGATGTAAGTCCAACCTTCTTATACGACCGACATAGTCTTGCAGTGAATTCTTGTCCACTACCACTTGACAACTCCTCAGGAACCTCAAATTACCCCAAAGTGGTGAAGAGGGAACGTAACCAAGCGATGAACCATGCATTCCTTACTAAGTGCTACCAGATTGGGTGGAAAGTGTGAAGACCAACCTGAGAACCGACCCCCAGTTACCAAATAGTAGTGACATCCAAACTCAAAGAAGTAAAAATGACTTGCTCGAAAGGGATGGAAGGCGGGAATGGTGGTTCAGACGGTAGAGGGGTCTGACAGGATGCATTCACGGATTCTTTATCGTGTATCCTGGATACTTGCAGTCATGCAAAGCCAAAAGACAATAGATTGTGCTCGAAGCTGCATCGATGACCCTGAATGGCTGAGTGCAAATTCAATAAATTTCACTCAGATATTAAACATAGTTAGTTTTTCACTTTCATCATTCTGTACTCATCACTATATTTACTTTGAGCACTTTCTCTCTCTAACACACACAAAACTCACACACACAAAAATTAATAAATTGCGCTCACTGGATTAAATTGCATGTTCACCTTCTAGTACTTGCCTATAATAGCCCATCACAATAATATATATATATATATATATATATATATATATATATATATATATATATATATATATATATATATATATATATATATATATATATATATATATATATATATATATATATATATCCCCTCTCTCTATCTGTCTATATACCTATCATTCTTTCTTCAAAGCACACTCGTGCGCGTTCACAGTAAATACAATTCAATTCATTTAAAATAATTATTTATAAACATCTGCCATATATTAACTCAACTAACAATTAAAAACGCACACACACACAAACACACACACACAAACACACACACAAACAAATAAATGAAGTTCACTTTTCATCTCTCGGTACTTACCAACGATAGATCTCTTTGTCTCTCTCTCTCTCTCTCTCTCTCTCTCTCTCTCTCTCTCTCTCTCTCTCTCTCTCTCTCTCTCTCTCACTTAGACGCATACCATCGATAGTAAAATCTGTGTAGTTTGCTAGGAGTTAAGCAATCACTGCTATTATTTACATTATGACGACTGTCCTAGGGGCGTGGTTTCTTTATGTCAATCAACGTAATACTCGGAAATAGCGAGTTCGACGGGTCCACTCCTGATTACTCGCTATTTCCGAGTTCTCGCTATTCCCGAGTTGCCAGGAAAGGTCACTCGGCCCTACAAAAAGATGGAAAGACAATGTGTGTGTGTGTGTGTGTGTGTGTGTGTGTGTGTGTGTGTGTGTGTGTCGCGCGTGTGTGCAAATGACTGTGTGTGGATAAAGTGGGGTGGGGGCGGGGTTGAACACGGCCTTCGTTAACTACGTAATGATGGCCACGGGTTGAAGTTGATCCACCTCTTCCATTTCCATCAAGATTTCGTGTATATAATATATATATATATATATATATATATATATATATATATATATATATATATATATATATATATATATATATGTTATATATATATATATATATATATATATATATATATAATATATATATATATGTATGTGTGTGTGTGTGTGTGTGTGTGTGTGTGCGTTCGAGTGTTTGCATGCACTAGGCATGTTTGATGAGACAAGCAAGCGCATCATTCAATCACTGACCGACTGAAATGATAGGCTCCTCTCTCTCGCTGATCGTGTCGTTCGTTAACGAATGCTACTCGCTGACCGATGCTGCGAAGTGAGCATGTTGACAGTGCTTACCTCGCGCGTCGTGTGGCACCACATTGGGTGAATAATTGACCCCCACCCCCAATAAACACACACGCACACAAACACCCAACTCCCACCTAAATTTGTTCCGCCTACTATAGATAGTATGCAGATGACGTCACTCAGGCCTTTGTTAGTGTTTTTGCCATCCGCGTTTGTGAGTTGTTCTCACTAAACTGTATTAACCAGACTATAAAAGTTCATGGTTACACAGATTTTGTGTGTTGGTCCGTTATACTTCCGGATGGCAATGTTGTGAACTCCTTGGCCAAGCGCATTCTATCTATATACTAGGGGGCCTACTACCATAGAGAACACAGGTACAATATTATTCGTAACGAAAAATAAGAAAAGGAAAAAAGCTTGGCTAAAAATATTTAAATCGCCCTTGTCTATTGCTTTACTTCGTTCGAAGTCCTAGGCTGGGGCAGGAAATGCTCGTTATTTCCGAGTTGACCTCTTTTTCATACTCGCTACTTTCATGCTAATTTTATTGACTCAAATAAGAGAAAAAAACGGGGATTTAGATTTTACTCGCTATTTCCGAGTTCTCGCTATTTCCGAGTACGTTACTTTCATGTTCTACTGTATGTGGGCCAGTGTAGGCTAAGGTAGACGGATGAACGCGTGAATTTACCATTATAATAACGGCGATTATCGCTTTGAATTCAGTTGTTCGCTACAGTCCATAAAGATGCAGCTATTCAACCTTATAGTGAGTACTACTTATTCATTTCATATGACTTGTCTATAGATAGAACGAAATTGACATCACTCAGCTCTTTGTTATTTTTTTTTTAGTCACCCAAATTACTATTTTTTATTTAATCAGACTATAAACGCTTAAGATTACACATTGTTTTGTTTATTTGGTTTGTAAAATCCGGCTTGAGGAATGTTGTGAGTAAATTCTCTAGTCATACATCATCAGTTCCAGGAAGTACCTTTCTAAAACTGTAATTATGTCGTATTTTCATCAGTCGGAGACAACTTGTGTATTTTGTCATTTACTAAGTGAAGTAAGTAGGATAATTCGTGCTTTGTTTGGCTCGCGACGTCCCAGGTTCGACAGATTGTTTTTGCCAAGACTCCAGTCAGTTAAATCTATTGAGTTTTCTGGGCCATTTTCTAAAATATGTGATTTACCAGACTATGATAGTTCAATGGTTAAGTTGTCCAAAAGATTGTTTGAGGGAGATGCAACTCCATTTCTATCAGGTTGGAACTTAGCCTGTAAACTGTGTGTATTCCTTTTCCATTCCGGCCCGTTTTGCTTCTATGACACACTGGTTGTTCACGAACTGGGACCAAGGAGAGACGAAAATTAATTCTCTCAGTTTACAAACTAAGCAGGATATGAAATTGCTCTGTGTAGTTGAACGTAATCGTGTGGTGGACTGTGGCATTCTGTCAGGTACCCGTCATAGTGATATAATAGATAATTATTATAGATTGAATAAGTATTGTGTTATGTGTGTCGTTGTAAGAAATCATGTCGTGGACTGTGACATTCTAACAGGTACCCCGCCATGCTGATATAACAGATAGTTATTATAGATATAACACGTAATAAGCTGAGAGTGTTCGTAAGTAATCGTGTGGTGGACTGTGACATTCTAACAGTTCCCCCCTCCCCTTGTTAATATAACAGATAGTTATTATAGATATAACACGTAATAAGCTGAGAGTGTTCGTAAGTAATCGTGTGGTGGACTGTGACATTCCAACAGTTACACACCCCCTTGTTAATATAACAGATAGTTATTATAGATATAACACGTAATAATCTGAGAGTGTTCGTAAGTAATCGTGTCGTGGACTGTGACATTCTAACAGTTCCCCCCTCCCCTTGTTAATATAACAGATAGTTATTATAGATATAACACGTAATAATCTGAGAGTGTTCACAGTTCCCCCCTCCCCATGTTGATATAATAGATAGTTATTGTAGATAGAACACGTAATGTGTTGCTTGTATTGAAAGTTATTGTGTGTTCGACTGTGACTAGTCCTCATGTTGATATAATAGATAGAACACGTAATGCGCTCTGTGTGTTTATAGAGCAGTATAATTAGGTGCCCCAAACGTAAACAATAACAAGTTGCTGGTAATTTCCGTTAGGGACCGGAAAAATTTACGCACAATATAGGTCTCCCAATTTTGTAGTTTGAGTTGTAGGCAATCCACTTTCAGTATTGAAAATATGTTTACATAAAATCTAACAGTTGCAGAAATAATAATATAAGGCTAAATTATTCTGAAAATCAGGCTCCGAATAATTCTCGTTTTGTTCACACCAGCGCAATAATTTGCTCTGGCCTAAAAATAGATAGACTGTAACTTTGATAAATTTTAGAAAATTTTACCTTTTGTTCCATAAAATATCCATATCTAGACATTATTTGATGCATGATCGAGTATTTATGAATATGTGTTTCTTTTGCCACCTAACAGCCAAATTTTAAAGGTTATTTTTTTCTATTATTTACATTGGAACGTGAGCTGTCAAGACAGGAACATGTGGTTTGCCACGTGCTTCTCGACCTTTGTTTACGTTTGGGGCACCTAACTTTACTGCTCTATAGGAATAGGAAAATATGTGACCAAAACACAGCAACCCAATGGATAATCGAGTATAATTCAGAAACGGCCTCAGATACAACTTTGAAAGTTTTACATGTGGTAATTCAACATCTCTGTAATACATTGCAAACAGAAAAAAAATTATTTATTGAGAAAGAAAAGTATAGTTTAGAGCTGAAACAGCTGAAATCAAGGAAAAATAGACCACGACATGCAAATGAATGACCTATTGGAATTTTGGAAAAGTCGACAATTAAATATTTATTCACATGTAGATAGACCAACTACACCACTGAATCAGCGTCATTTAGTTATTCACTTTGAACTTTCCAAAATGAAAATAGACCTCATAAAAGCAGAGATATGGACTGATAAATGTTTGAGGTTGTGTATTAGTGGTTTAAATGATCGAAAATAGGTGATTTTAAAAACTTCCGCTCCCCCGTTCCCCGAAATTGGACAGACGTCCGTCAAAGGATGAAAAATGTCAAAATCAACAGTGAAAAATCAATCGGAAAAAAAAAGGAAGAGAATTGTAAATTATAAAATGAATGCATGGACATGAAAACGCCAATTAATTGAATAATTTAAAACAAAAATAACTTCCATAAATGGAATATTTTGTAAGATATAAAGATGTAAAGTTTTGATGTGGATTGACGAAGTTATCTCTCAAACGCAGCAGACGACAGGAAGTGAATCAGTATAAGAAAATGGCAGCTTCTGTAAACAATCGAGGCCAATTACTGTTTTTTGGGGAGCTCTAACTTTTGAGTGCAAACATATTTTGCTCTGAAATTTTTAGAGAAGCTTCTTTAATATGTATCTCAGAAGGAATTTTTTTTATTAAGAAGGACCATCTCTGGTTTAAAAGTTATAAGCGTTTAAACACATATAATCTCTTTACGCAAAGATTTCTCAAAATCATGATATAGGAAGATAATATTATTAGCATCATTGTATGCAGAATGTTATGCCCTTTCCAATGATATATAATACATGCCATTTCATTCCACTGAGAAAGAAGAATGAGCATTTTAAAAGCACTCCTAAATTTTTTCCCCTCAAAAACGGAAACAGAAATCCTCGCCTGTTTTCAACTCGCGAGAGCTACTTCTTGCAAGTGCCTAGCATCAGCTAGGGGAGGGCATCCGGGTCACCAAAAGGTCAACGATGCTTTAGGTTTTGAGAAGTCAGGTCATCGACGACTGAGAACTTCCCGACCTCCAGTTAGTTCTCGATGCTTTTCTCGTCTCGAGAAGCTTGGTCGTCGATGCTTCTCGTATTGAGTCCCGAGTCCCGAGTCTCGAGACTATACTGCGCGAGCGACGCACGCGTTACTAACAATGTGTACTATCTGCATTGTTCACCCCTCTCTCGTCGGCGATGATTCCAGCGAAGCTCGAGACTTTTTTGCGTCTCGATGCTTTTTTGAGTCTCGAGACTCAAAAAAGTCTCGAGCATCGCTCTAGTCATCGGTGCTTTCATTCAATACCTAGTCATTGGTATTGGGTATTGACGTTATATCATATTTTAAACAGCTAACAAAACACAAACGTCGTAAATAGATCAAAATGGTTATAGGTATCAATGTTTTATTATTATACAAAGTGAATTTATTTAATGTATTTTAAGTTTTAATACAAAAAAGCCATCCAAAGCTCAGTTGAAGTGCTACTTCTCGGGAATTCCCGACTTTTCCTTGGTCATCGAGTTCGGGAAGTTTTGAGTGTTGGTGGCCGATGACTTGAGGTATCATCGAGACTTCCGCTCGACACTAGCATCAGCTGACACACTCGTTGTTATCGCAAGTTAACTTTATTTTATGAAACATAACAGGGCCAAACAATAATAAAATACTACTCTCCCCCCCCCCCCCCTCCCCAAACAAAATCAGCCCTCCATGTCAGGCGATAAAACCTAGACCTGATCAGATTTTTCAAGGTTCGATTCCCAGTCAATATGTTTCGGCTGTCATTATTCCCAGACGCCTGTCTGGGGATAATAAAAATTCGTTATCCCCAGACAGTTTGATGGCGTCTTAGGTGTCCAAAATACTTAAGTTTTCTTGTTTTTATTACTTTCATTAGGGTCGGTCTGATATCAAGGATGTCACAGACTTCTTGATATGTTTTCTTTTCTTTCCAACTGATTTTTCCAAGGCGACGGAAAGTCCACATTTCAAAGGCCTCAATTCTTTTCTCTATTTGTTTGTTCAAGGTCCATGTTTCTGAGCCATAGAGAAGTGTTGAGTGGACATAACATTTGAGTATTCTGTCAACAAGGACATTCTTGAGGGTAGAGTTGAGGGGAAAAGAGGAAGAGGCAGGCCAGCAAGAACTTGGATAGATGATGTGAGGACATGAACAGGATTGTCGGCAGCCGAATGCAGTCAGCAAGCTGTCAACAGGGAAGATTGGCGTGTCATTTCAAGTCGACCTCAACCCATGAGATGACACTGGAAGAAGAAGAAGATCCCCAGACAGGTGTCTGGGGATAACCAATTTTTGTTATCCCCAGACACCTGTCTGAGGATACTATCCC
>NC_088373.1:22293586-22318586 GCF_034508935.2 Berghia stephanieae | reverse complement strand
CTGGTGTCCTGACAATAAATAAAGATGCTGGCTCAAGGGCTATTCTGGAAAGGTGTGTTGAGGCCCTCCTGTGGCAAACTGATCAACCAGCAAACCATCATCTGGGCCAGCACAGCAGAGTGTCTGCATGTACTTTTTGACACTGGTTAGTAATGTTTCCAAATCTCCATAGCGCCTTAACATTTTTGATTAATGATCAATAACGTAAATACTCATTTTTCTAAATGAAAATGATAAAACATCATTTGAAATGAATTACTACTGAATATATTAACTTAATAACAGAAAATTGTTTGTCGCCAAGAGTTCTGTTCTGTGGATGTAAAAACAATGAAATTTCAACTGTGTTGATGTGAATGGTGACCATTTTATTTATTGGTCTTTCTTTGACAGATGCATTTTATGTCAATGATTTATATAATGTATTTCCAAAAATTGCTAATGAAATATCTCTTTTTTTTTTCCAACCAGAGCAAGATCAACCCTCTTTGTGGAACTACGGTACTAAAAAAGCGGTGGCAAACAAGTGGTGTTGATTTTTCCTGCATTGAGGCGAAAGGAATTTTTTTCCAAGGGGTTTGGGAAAGCAAATTGCTTTTTATTCTGAGCTATATCTATTTGCATCATTTAGCTGTTTTATTGTCTAAAAAAGAATTGATTTTGAAGTTAAAATTGACTAGATATCTAATTTTATATGACTTCTCTCTCAAGCAGCATTGAAAAATGAGGGTAGCGCGCCATATCATATTTTACGAAATCATATTTCGAGACTTTTTAATATATCTAGAAATCTCTTTATAATCTATTGTATACAGTAAATAATTAGTTTTTGTGATTACAATAATGAATTCATAAGATATAAATCATATTTGACCTCAAAATTATTTTATCTCTGAATAAGGAAAAAATTGAATTTTATAGTATTTTCTTTTTTAGGGGTATGCGTTAGCGAATCGATTACACATTTTTTAGACTTAGATTAAATTATAAAGTTTTCTTGTTTTCTTGTCCTATAATGGTCATATTTTGAAAGTTTGATGGATCATTTCTTTTACTTGCCTGCAAAATCAGTCTCAATGTCAAATTATTAAAAAAGTTTGCGCTTTCTCAAATTTTCGATTTATGTCATTTTCTGATTTTCTGGCAATCCTATCTTAGTCATTTTCCTTTAGATCATCTTCAAATTTATTCAGAATCTTTTCTATGATGTGTTTTACTTCATGACGGCAGTTTTTGGGGTAAATTAATATTTAGCTATTTTATACATTTTAAATTCATTTTTTTCTGTCGATACGCGCCAAATTTTCAGTCAAAGTCAAATAAAAATTCTAAAAATTTTATTTTCCAGACTATTGATAAATTCTTCCATCACGATATAGCTATTATGTGAGAAACATTGTGTTTAAATTTGACAGAAATTTATATGCTAGTTTTTGGTGCATCTCTGTTAGAAATTTTAGGGTTTTACGTCTAATTTTAGCCTATAATGCCCCTTAAAAATTTTATTTAAAAAATTCTAAGTTTTTTTTGGGGTGTTTAACATCAAATTATACATCACATTATTAGTTTATGAGATTTAATTGATGAATTTTATAAATATAAAGCATATTTGATAGCTAAATTAATTTTTTTTGTAAAAAACTAATATCATTCAATTTTTCCGCAAATTTTTTCTTAGGGGTATGGGTTAGCGAAACGATCATAATTTTTTCAGAATTTGATAAATGTACAAAATTTTACTGTTTTCTTGTTCCATATTGAATATACTTTGAAATTTTGATGGATGTTTGCCTTTGCTGTTCTGCAAAATTAACTTTATTATCAAATCAAAGACAAATTTTGCGTTTTCTCAAAATTCCATTTTGCGTCATTTTCTGATTTTCTAACATTCATATATGGATTATTTTCCATCAGATTGTCTTCAAATTTGGTCAGAATCTTTCTTATAATGTGTTTTGCACCATGACGTAGGGGTTTTGGGGTAAACTAAAATTGAGCAGTTTTATGAATTTTTAAATCGAATTTTTATTTTTACTGTAATTCCGCCCCAAATTTTCAGCCGAAATCGAAAAAAAATTCTTAAAAATTGATTTTCAGGACTATTGCTAAACCTTTACGTCATGGTGTAGCTCTTGCTGTAAGATACATTGTGTGTAAATTTGGAAGAGATCTATTCGTTGGTTTTGGCTGCATTACTGTAAGAAATTTTGGGATTTTTTGTCTATTTTTAGCCTATTTTTTCTCACTATGTCTAAAAAAAATATTTTTTTTGGCTTTTTTTTGGTGTTAATCATTAAATTAGACCTCCTACCACCTGAAAATAACAAGGGAATAGCAATATTAGCATTACAATCAAAAATGGATTTTTGACTACAGGTTAACAGCATTTGTGTATACCTCTAAATATTGTAATATCCCCTAACTGGCGTCATATCTCGTCCTTCTTGTTAAATGAAGCTGATGACTCGGGACACATTAAAAAAAAGCTTTGAGCACGTGTAGTGTATCTTGTGCTACAAAAAAACACCAAGTTTTTATCTTTTTATACAAGTGATTTAAAAAAGTAATAATTTAACTATATTGACTTCAAGGTGTAACTTATTATTTTTGTTATACTCTCCCATCCATGTGTGACTAACAGGGGGTGAGTATCAATCAATTATAGTCTTTCATATATTTTACGCTTAATGGCACCGCACTATTATCTATAGTTTTCCCAGAACTCAAAACCCACTATCATTTATCATACTGTTATATTTATTATTATTATCTATATCATTTATTATGTTTTCATCAATATCAATAACACTGTTGCAATCAAAAATACCAATACCGTTACCACCATCAATACTAATATCAACGCTATTGCCAATAATAACAATATTATCAGCATTCTTGCCATTATCAATGAATATCAACGTAGTTTCCATCATCAATACCAATAATGTCATCACTGTTGCCAGACAAATAGGGCCTGTAAAATAAAAAGTAATCATAGATAGATATCTCATGGCTCACAGTATCAAAATGTGGTAAGCAAAGAGGGATAGAGGCAGAGAGAGAGAGATAGAGAGAGAGAGAAAGAAAGAAAGAGAGAGAGAGAGAGAGAGAGAATTTCTCAACTTCAATATGCGACACACCTAAGGAATATAGGAGTAGATGGGATGAATGTGCTTATCTATTTTTATTGAATGATAATCACAACGGTTTAAAATCAATTAAACATGCAATTTATTACAATATGTGCGGTGATGTGGTCTTGTGGTATAACACTCGCTTTCGGATCGGTTCTGGGTTCGAGCCTCGTTTAGCGCATAGCTGAGTCCTTGGAAAAGAATCTTTACTCACATTCTCTCACCGAATGCATCTGTAAAATGGGAACCTTGCTGTTCACAGCGTAGTCTTTGTCTGAAAACATTGCAATACAGGGTTCCTCTACCGTTCTGCTTGTTAAGTTTTGATGTTGGCCAGTCACCCCTTGTAAAGCTCTCTGAGAACGTTTAGTGGATGTATATGGGCTCTAAAAATAGCACAATTTTATTTTTCATACATACAATACCTGGACAACAATCTTACTTACGAACATTTAAATAGAAATATGATTTCTATTTCAATGGTATATCATACAACCTCCATCTGTACTAATTGAGACGTCCAGACATTAGAGAATTAGATCTGAACTATCTTATCTATATCAACTCCTTGCGCGAGGCCCTTGACCTAAGGTTAAAGATAATTCTAAACGTTTTAGGGGAGTAGATTTAAAAATAATTATCTCTCTTTGACCATACAACATGACATGATTACTACTACTACTACTACTACTACTACTACTACTACTACTACTACTACTACTACTACTACTACTACTACTACTACTACTACTACTACTACTACTACTACTACTACTACTACTGCTGCTGCTGCTGCTACTTACTACTACTACTACTACTACTACTACTACTACTACTACTACTACTACTACTACTACTACTACTACTACTACTACTACTACTACTACTACTACTACTAATGATAATAACAACAACAATAGTACTAATAATAATAATATCAATAATAATAATAATAATAATAATAATAATAATAATAATAATAATAATAATAATAATAATAATAATAATAATAATAATAATATCTATTTTATCTCTCTCTCTCTCTCTCTCTCTCTCTCTCTCTCTCTCTCTCTCTCTCTCTCTCTCTCTCTCTCTCTCTCTCTCTCTCTCTCTCTCTCTCTCTCTCTCTCTCTCTCTCTCTTTCCTCCCTCTTTCAATCATCACATTCTGATCAAAAGTAAAATCAGGTAAGCGCCATTTTTATTTCGAAGTTCAAATCATTGTTAAATTCAGGCAAAATGTAACCCACCGCGTCAAGACAGTAATTTGACCTGTTGAACGTGATGCCAAAAGAAATGTTAAAGTTAAAATGGTCAGAAAAGCGACATGTTAATTATTGTTAATGTTGGTGTACGCAGACTATAATTATCTATGTAATAAGACACCACACTGATTCACACTAAAGTACGTATGTGTGTGTGTGTGTGTGTGTGTGTGTGTGTGTGTGTGTGTGTGTGTGAGTTCTGGTCCTTGAATGCCGGCACTGGAATGCAAATATGCCTTATCATCAATACTTCTTAACTGATTAATTAAAGTTCTTAGTTTCCTGTTCACTTAGTCTTCATTATGTTTTTCAAGAATCCTATACACAGTTAATTTTAAAATGATACTCATTCTCCTCAATAAAACGTAACAGTCACTCAAAGTACAATTTTGTTTTTACTATTAATTATACAGTTTTTGACCTGCATTTGATTTTCGGACCGAGGGCCAGCCCGATTTGTGAGGCCTATCTTCGATGTTACAAAACATTGAATATTGGTCAAAACTGTATTATTACATCCCATATCTGCCGTTTCCTATAACAATAATTGTTAATGTAAACAATTATAAAATGATTTTTAAAAATAATATTAACTGAAGACGAGTTTAGCAGCCGATTTTTAGTTTAATTTAAAGTGTCAATAAAAATCCCATTGCTGCGAATCACTAACTCCGCTTTGTTTGTATTATTTAAATAAAACGTAACACGTTTAATACACATTCAGTTTGGTGCACGAATACAATAATTTTAAATGGTAAAGGTCAGAAGTCATCAATTTTTCGATAAATGACTGTTTACCTTGACCTTCGATTTAAATTATTTAAGCCAATGATACAAATACGTAACGAGCGGCCTTTATTGCGTTTTAGCTCGTCTCGTTTATTCATATATATAGTTTATTCATCTAAAGGGGGTTTATCATGATTTTTTAGCAACAAAATCATTCTGTCATAAAACATGTTTTAGGCGGTGGGACACAAATCATTTAAAAGTAAATGTTAATATTGACATTGACACACAGACACACAAACACACATGCACACACACACACACACACACACACACACACACACACACACACACACACACACGTAAATATATACGATATATATATATATATAAATTCGAACAAATGAAAAGGATGTTTCCCCTTTAAAAAAAAACAGATGTACGATCAAACATCATATGGAACCGGACTCTAAATAGATCTTTGTCTCGTTTGTTAATTTCTCTTTTCTATTTTTTAAAAATAGGAATTGGAATAACATTGTTCCGTATACCAAATGTTAATTTTTTAACATCAAGCACAGAATTACTGGCAAACCTAAAAATTATAACACTATTTTTCTCAGAATGATACACGAGTAAATTGCAAACCCTTCTTAAATTTTGGGTAATTCTATTGTCCATTGGTTTAAATGGTTATTAATTAGTGCGGGGCGGTCCTTGGCAAGCTTAAGGACCACGGTCCTACGGTCCTTGGGAAATGAAGACCGCAAGGACCGGTCCTTTTCGACATTGAACATTCCTGAGAGACTGTTGGAAATTCGAACCGGTTTGACCTTTGAGACCGTGGGATCGTTCATTCTTGAACCGTTAAAGACCGCTACACGATGAAAACCGTGGTCTACAGGAGTAAAACACACGGAGTAGTCACACTCATTTCAAATTGTAACCTAATTAGAGAAGAGGGGTGATGCCTTCTTTATTTGCTCACCGTACTTCATTGTTACTTCGATAATTTAATAAAATTTGAAATTTATCCCCATTAACGGAGATGGCATCGCCCAAGGCGTTGATCGAGTTGTTCGTGGCGTTGATACACACACGCAACTCCCCCCCCCCCCCCCCCCCCACACACACACACATTAGAGGGCAGCGAGCATTGTAGAGTAAGAGAGAGACGTGAAGTTATAATAAGAGGGGGTGGATGAGGTAATAAGAGGGGTCGATGGTGACTTTTCGCCAGATCTAACAAACTCAGCTACCCATTCATTGCTGAGTAGACAGGGATTCAGAAAAAAACTCGACTGCACCCGGGTTCGATCTCTGGCCCTTTGCGTATAAAGAGAGTGCTCTATCAACTGAGCTATCGGGGTCCCCAAATATTCTATTGGACTTTTTTAAAATTCAGACGTTATAACTGGGTTTTTTGGAAGGAAGAAACTAATGAAACTCATATTATTTGATTAGTAAAATCACCAAACGAAATTTTAATATTATTGTATTATTTTAAATGACAACACTGCGATAGAAAGGAGTGGTGACAAGAGATGGACAAAAGAAAACAAAAAATCGGATTTGCTACTTGCTAGGTTCGACACACACACACACACAAACACACACATCTTTAGTAGTCACATACATTTCAAACAATAACCCATTAGAGAAGAGGGGTCATGCCTTCACCATAGATCATTGTCATTGCGATCATTATGGTGTAGTAAATTTTGAAATTTACCCCGTATAATGGAATCGTCCAAGGCGTGCGCCTCCTGTTCCCCCCATCTCACACACGAAAGGGCGGTTTGCGGAGTGGAGGTTGGTGGTCGTCTGCCTGTATGGTCGTCTGTGTCGTTTAGTGTATGGCAAAGGGGGGTGGGTGCGATTAATTAAGTGGGATGGGTGGTGATTGGTGGAAGATAGGCAACCGAAGGCAACGAATCGCTGGGGAAGTAGTAGGCTATGGCGCGAGACCGAAGGTGATAAGAAGTGAGGACCGCCGCCGGTCTTCCCCTATGGGACCGGTCTCCGGTTCACAGCTAAAAGACCGTGGGACCGCCGGTCCAGACCGGTCTTCAGCGCGGCACTATTATTAATGTCCATAATTATGACTCTTTTACTAAATTTCCTCATCGGGATAGTGGAAAATTCCATTAATGAGAAGGTATTGTCATGGCGATAAATATAGGTGATGGCACGGAAGACGTAGTAAATTCGTTTGGGCCAAATATAAGACATCCGATCGAAGTCGCGGGATTTCCTATGCGGTAAACTTAGCGCAGACGACAGTCAAGATTTAATTTGACATTTGACCTTAATATTTGCCACAATTTGGCCGCCCTTTGGAACTGAGCAAATATGATGGCTCAAAATATTTGTCTCAATCTAGTTAATTTCCACAATACAGCAGTATATTGACTAAGGTAGATGAGTGCCTGTTAAGAATGGCCATTATTTTTCCGTAATTACTGATATTTCTCATTTACCTAACTAACACTGTCACCCATGTCACCATCGCATAAAGAATTCCCTCTCTTTGTTTTTGTTTATTTTACCCCCCCCCCCCCCCCAAAAAAAAATATTTCTAAAGCCTTGAACTATAAATAGCACGGTGATTTAGCATAAATAGATATATTGGGGCTATGTGGTCTAGTGGTATGACACTCGCTTTAGGATCGGAATGTCCGGGTTCGAGTATAGCTCGGCGCATAGTTGACTCCTTGGAGAAAGATTTTTACTCACATTCTCTCATCGTACTCAGGTGTAAAATGAGTCCCTGGCCGTTAAAAGCGCTGTCTATGTCCCCCCCCCCCCAAAAATATAATATCGCCTAACAGGCGTTCTGTCTCGTCCTACATGTTAAGAGTTGCTGCTTTCCAGGGAGCCCTTGTAAATCGCTTTGAGCACGTTTCTGGATATTGCGCTATGTAAAAGCTCATTTTTTATATTTAAAAATGAAAGTCTTTATCTGGATCAGTATTATTTATCACTTTGATTAACATTCATTAAATTATTTACACATCTTAAATTTAAATGTTAAATCTAAGGGGGGTACTGTCCTGGTAACTTATAAACTTGTGATCAAAAGAAAGTATACACATTTAAAATTGTCGTTACTTTTTTATCCGTTGGCGTAGGCCAATGATTTTCCACTGAGTCGTTTACCATTAGCCTTTCTGTGTACCGATAGTTGATGTTTTGTTTTTGACCTGAAATTCGCTCACCACATCGCGCACGTGAAAAAAAATGACTTTTTAGCCCCTTCCTCTGGACAGATTCCAGTAATCGTTCTTTGAGTGTTTCTCCGAATTGACAATGCTCACTTAAGTGTCTAATTGCTGCCACAAGTCAGGGATGCTTTCATTGTCTTGACGTATTTTTAAATCAAATATCGCCCTCTGAAAAAAATTCTGGACTTGGCTCATGATGCTCTTGTAGTAAGCAACATAGATCGGCATATTAATTTCCCACTGGTATTTTGGGTGCAGCCAGATCCGTCAGCAACCTGAACTGTTTAGCTCCAATAACAGTTAGAAAAATTGTTCTCTTTTTACTGTCAGTTGTTACTTCGTTGGCTTCAAAATAAATAAAAAATCAGTCTCTCTAAATATTCACTGACGGTGCCATTGGAAGCATAAATTCTTCAATTTGGCCAAATAAAGCCATTTTAGCTTAACATACACTACTCCCTGTTGGTGCTAGCTGCTCTATGTTAATCTAAAATAGCTGTTTAGCTCCGATTGCTCGTCGCCATTAAGATAGCTTGAGATTTTTAGTGGGTTCTTGGTTAGGATTTAAAACAGTCAGTCAGCCATTGGTTGTTTACAACTATAACTATACGAAGTGGTTATTTGTACTACCACTACAAATAGCGAAAACTACCGCTTTTCACTATTTGTACTCCCAGAACTCTTATGTGTTTAAAGTTGCAAACCACCGCTCCTTTACCTATTTGTAGCTACCTACTCTCAACACTCTTATGCGTTTAAAGTTGCATTTGTGAGCTTTCAAGGACCAGCCGACCAGCCTCCACTTTTCGCGGTCTTTCTTTGAGAAGTGTGAAGCAAAAAAAAAAATGGCCCTCTCGGTAAACGAGACATTCTCATATTTTCTCCAATTTGAAAACATTCGAAAATGAGAATAATGTACTTTTTATTAAAAAGTCAACAAAGAAGGTAAGTAAACTAGATACGACAATTTTTTTTCCTTAATTAAGTGGCAACTCATTTCTCGTCATTCTCACTCTAACTCTATCAACTAAGAAGAGTACACCACCTCAAACATTTGTCAGTTCATATCTTTGCTTTTATGAGGTCTATTTTCATTTTGAAAAGTTCAAAGTGAACTACTAAATGACGCCGATTCAGTGGTGTATTTGGTCTATCTTCATGTGAATAAATATTTTATTATTGACTTTTCCAAAATGCCAATCGGCCATTCATTTGCATGTCGTGATCTATTTTTCCTTGATTTCAGCTGTCTCAGCTCTCAACTATACTTTTCTTTCTCAATAAATAATTCATTTTCTGTTTGCAATGTATTACAGAGATGTTGATTTACCACATGTAAAAATTTCAAAGTTGTATCTGAAGCTGTTTCTGAATTATACGCATAAACGGTCATAACTTTTTAACCAGTTGAGACAGAGCGATAATTTTTCACTCTAATTAATGTTTCACTCCCCTTTATTTTTCTACGCTAAATTAATACCCATAGCCACTATTTTGAAAAATTCTTGCAAGTGCCTACTAAGAGGGTTGAACTTGAACCTGAACATGCTCCTTCTTCTTCTTCTACTACTAATAACTACAACTAGATAGGTACTACTCCTCTCCTGAATGATCGGAACCGTTTAAGAAAACTAAATTACGGGTTCCACCGGCGCAGCTCTCTAGACTTCCAGTCCCACAGTGCCCAGTATGGGCGGGAGACCTTACCTCCGATGTTCCTCGAGCCTCGAGGTAGTTTCACTTTATAATTGTTTTAGCTTTTGAACTGTGGATCTTTTGTCAAACGTTTTATTTTAATTTTTCAAATTTAGTAGCACTTTAAAGGTCTGCGTTAGGTATCGCTCTGCTGTACTGTAACTGTAAGAGCGTAAGAATAACATGGTAAAAGTACTGTAAAAGTAAAAGTATGCTGATGAAAATGATATTGACAATGAAATTATAATAAAAGAAGAACAATAGAACTTATAAACAAATCAATAAAGAAGCTTTAAAAAAAATGAAATTTAAAAGAAGTAAGAAAAAACTGCCTCAAGAAGTGAAAAAAATTGTCCCTGTTGTGAGATGTGAAGTGGACATAATCGTGTCTGTTAAGAATTAGAAGAAATGAAAGATGCCACTTTTTTATTTTAAATGTAGATTGCACATTAGCAGAACACTAAAAAAAAAAAAAGTAAAGAAAGAAAATCCAATGTGGCAACTTGGTTGCTAGTGAAAAAAGTAAAACTACTCCGCTCAGCATTGCTGCTGGTGTGATGTCTAGTGTTAGTTAGGTGTCACTATAATAGAGTGATATCTTGTTACTTCATATTTTCATTTTAAAACCTGTAGAACAACTTGATTGATTTGTAAATTTCCTTATATGACCATTGTTTTATTTTTCCGCAGCCATTATAATTCAATTTGAAATATTGAAAGGTACTGGAGAGGAGTCTTAGCGGGGTTTTTTTTTTGTCTGTTAGTTTTAGTTATAGGTCATAGTGCAGGTCCAAGTTTTGGAAATGTACAAGGTTTTATTTTTTATTTTAAGGTTAGTTGAAGGAATACTTTCCTTAGCTCAAGGAACGTGCAGAAGACCTCCCCTATTTACTACTTACTACTACTACCCAAGTACTAGTGCTAGACTACTTCTTCCGCCACCTCACTCCTAAACGGACTGACACCACAGGCAACTGATATTATTCTTTCTCTCTCTCTCTCTCTCTCTCTCTCTCTCTCTCTCTCTCTCTCTCTCTCTCTCTCTCTCTCTCTCTCTCTCTGAGTGTGTATCTGTCTGTCTATTTCTGCCCATCTCCCCTCTTTTTACTAATTAGTTTGTAGGTGTTTGGCAAATTCTCAAGAACAGCCAAGATATATGCGGCTGTGTGGCACTCACTTCCGGATTGGAAGGTCCTGGGGTCGAGCCTCGTCAAGGACTCACATTCTCTCACTGTACTCATGTGTATGATTTCCTATCCGCTAAGAGCGTTGTCTGTCAGAAGAAAAACATCGCCTAACATTCTACTTGTTACGTGTTGCTACTAGTCATGGATCCTTTGTAAAGTGCTTTGAGCATGTTTGGTGGATATTGCGGCTTATGAAAGCTCAATCTTTTTTTAATATTTATATATATATAAAAAAGATGCAGGATGATGACGGGCATGCGCTACTTTATGATGTAGTATAAACCATTCCTAATATATGATTTTGCTAAATAGGCCTACACTCAAATTTTACGAGTGTATCTGGTGGCAAATATTAGACACTCGTTGCCACTGTGATTTTGAGGAAACTTGGCTTATACACAGATACATGAATTTTCCCAATACGGCTTCAAACATGCGATCTGAACTTCAATTTATAATGAAGTAGTTTTTCTCAAATGACAGCTTGATTGAATGTGACAAGATCCTTTTACTTAATACAATTCAATTTAGTGTGGTCTGTAGTTGTTTGCCTAATATTAGAATGCACAGAATTTGAATTTTTATTGACTTTAAGTATTGAAAACAACATGCCTTTGGCTTTCCATTTGTGCCATTCCATTCAGCTTTTGACCTAGTCCCTGATTTGAGTACCACGTCACAAATTTAAGTTCTTCGAGAAAACTCTCGGCTTACTTTCTTATTCTTCTAACGTACTGAACTGTAACACCTTTGTCTCAGTTGGAGAAAATATTGCAATTTTTAAACTTAATATTTAGGTATTTATGTTATGATCTTTTATATTATTCCGTGTTTTTCAGCTTCCATCATATCACCCTGAGGAAAGTTGGCTAATTTATGACTTTTGTGTCTATGAATGCAAGCAGGGCAAAAAGCAATTGACTTCAAGCAAAGGAGTTCGCCCTAACCAGAGGTAGGAGGTTGTTTTTGGACGGGGGCAGGAGGTGTTTTTTTACTTTTACATATTTAAAAAAAAATGAAAATATTATATGCACAAGGTTATAATATTTCAGAATAACTCGGAAGTAAATTATCACCATCAGCTTTTCTATCTTGATTGCCAAGACAATTTTAATAAAGCAATCAAACTGATTCTGAATTTTAAAACATCCAGAGGAAGAGGCAATGTGTGCCTATCTGCAGCTCATTTACAGTCTTCAGTGGGCGGGCTGCACGATGTAATGCAGCAAGACAATAGTTCAACTATTACCAGAACAGTTTTAAAAAGTGAAAGACTTGATTTGTTCAAAAAATCTGATTGCGCTGGATTAGTATTATTATTGAATGTCTTATTAAGATTTATTTTCAATTGCTCTATAATCTGCATGTTGAAATCCTTCACAATTGAGTTATGCAAGTGACAACGCTATTAATATTTTATCATACTATGTTGTGTAGACCTGTAAATTCTCAGTCAATTAACTGAAATCAGTCAATTTGTCAAATTCAAATATTTAAAAAAAAGGAAAGAAAGAAAGAAGTGAAGAAAGAAAGAATTCACAAATCGTAGTCGAATGACCGTAAAGTAATTAGGAGTGTTCCATAACGCTACGCATAGCTCATGGGAGCCGTTAATATTAACGATGGATTTATTGCCAAGGCTAAGCGGCGCTTTTTAGAATCGGCGTGACTGAACACATCGCAGTGTAATTTCACACAGCCTTCGTTAAATTATTTTTTCACTTTCCAACCTGTCGTGATCCCAACGGTAGCCAATTTTAACTGAGCCGCCGAGCAATAAATTTCACTGTTTCGTCTAAGCCAAAATTGACCACAATTACAAGCTGGGTTTTAAAACTATAAAAAAAAATAAAATGCGAATGCCGGAAGTAACATCTCGAGTAGATGGTGGATACACCTTTAAATCGAAAGTTAGATTAGGATAGATTGATACAAGCACATTTCGATTGCCTCACATTGTAAACAAACTGGTTGACCGTTTCTTCACTGATTGAGTACCTGATTATAAGGAACAATGGTAAGTAGCCTAATTAATTCCCGTGCAAATCAGGACGTTTTCTGCCATTGTTTTGCTCAAGCCCAAGCGAGCTTGCTGTTTTGTGGTGATTTACCTTCATTTCGATTCTTTGAATTTTTCCGCTACGCCTGCCGAAGTTTCTTCTTGATAATTCACTTCTACTTAATAATTCAGTGTATTAGCCAGAAGTCATATTTATTTAATTTTTTTTTTCTCTGTCATTTACTGATTGAAAATCAAGTTTGCTTGTTGCTACATTATTCTAATGTTCTCACAATGGCTGAGCTGTTCGTGGATCGCAATTCAGACTTGTCGAGCATCGATAAAGTTAAAGATGTGAGTGTGAGGAATAAATTCAATTGGTCATGGCTAGAAGTTAAAGATGATAATGGTGATTATTTTTCTGACTATGTCAAAAAAAAATTCCAGAGGCAGGAATATGACTATGACTTTGATGAAGTCATCTTTACCTATATGATTATGAATGACATGCTTATTTAGCATTCCTTCTACATCAAATTATGGCAGTCATACTTCCATAAGAAATAACACCCACTATTTTAATGTATTGTATTTATCACTCTCCTCTCCAATGATGCCCTTATTTTTTAAAAATAATTGAATCTTCAGTTTGTCGAAGAGTTTCAGTCAATTTTTATAGAGCTCATTTACAGGTCTAGTTGTGGATAATTTTATTATTTTGTAATTTTTCTTACCATGCAGGACTCTGAAATTAATACTGGCTTCTGAGGGTTACAGGGGCTAATCACAACCATGAAAATCACCCATGCGATAAATTGGTAAGACTCATTCATTTTATACTTATTTTCCATCGACATTTTTTCCCGGCAGTTTTTCGCTGCCGAAAATTTTACACTTGACAGCAATTAATCGCAAATTCTATTTTAGTCGCAATTAGACTCAATTTTTTTTATAAATATGTATTATTTTTTTTTTCTTGTTACTTTATATTTTCATTACTTAATTGTCCCTCCCCCCTCCCACTATTGAGTGTAATATATAGTAATAGATTAGTTAGGTAAATGCACTGTTGACACCAGGACCAAATGTTTAAAGAACAACAGCCATTCCAACTCATATTTTATTACGATACATTCAAGGTGGCGCACTGAGATGGAGAGATGATGACCACCTTGTGACAAGATTGACTGTTCCAGAATTTGTATTTTTTTTTTATTAAAAAAAAAAAATTCTTGGAAGGGTTCTGGGCAGAGAGTTCACATTTTTCTATCCCTTATATTTGTTTTCCCTTTCCATGTTGCTCCCTGTTCAGTGATGATACTTTTCCGCGGATCCGCGGAAATCCGCGGTTTTCTTTCCTTTCCTCGGTTTTCCTCCTCAGATCCTCGATCCGCGGATATTTCCTTCATTTCCTCCTTTTACTTTTTTTTTAATATTTAGACCTGCATGTGTGCCGACAATTGTCGGTTTTTCCGACAATCACGGTAGTTGCGATCTCCCGGATCACTTATTTTTATTTTATTGCTAAAGTAATCTGATTGCGAGTGACGTCAATTGTCGGAGTGTCGGCGAGCCCCAACTCGACCGGCGGCGAGCAGTCAAGTGCCGACGAATGGGCGTCGGGTTGCCGACAATCGGCACTTTCAAGCCCTCGTTACGCTCGTTCGGCAATTAACCAGTAGATTTTTAACCAATCAAAACACGAGATTCGTGACACACCCTCAGAGCCCTGACCCGGATATGGCATTCGGACATGGCAAGGTGGTTGTTTATAAACAATAGTAATGGCTGTGTAGTCTTAGACTAAGCCTGATGCAGAATTCTTTAAATTAAAGAAAATATGGGTAAAAAATGTCAATGGGGCCTTCGTGACAGCGACAGTTGATATCCGGAGAGATCGGGAGGCGTACGATTTTTTTTCCTTTTATCAAGCCGTGGATCGACAAACCTCGATGCAAGCGATGGATCAGGGCTTGCGCTCGCCCTCACAATCAGCTGAATTTAGCGAAGATCAACAAGAACCGTTACATTTGTTCTAAGGTAAGTTGATATTCAACACAATTTATATCAATCATTATCATATTAAAATTGATTTATTAATTTTTTTTTTGCCAGAGTTTGTTTTATGATTCTTTCGGTAAACATCATTTCTCTCTTTCACTTTTCACTTTGACTTTTAGAGTTAGAGTCTTGACTCCCGGCCAGTTGGTCTAAGTCAAGTCTTAATCAAAATCAACATTGTAGAAGTAAGTAGAACGATCTTAGAGACTTAGAGAATATTTTATTTGAGCCGTTCATTTATTAGTACAGACAAGTAGATACGATGTTTATCTCTTATTTACCGTACGGTGATAATAGCCTGACGGTGTGTGGGAAACTATTTTCACTGTACGGTAATATCTTGGTGGACGATTTTCACTGTACGGTGAGAATAGTGTGGAAGGTTATATTCACTGTACGGTGATAAAAGTGTGGGAGACTATATTCAATATAATGGTTAAAAGGCTATATTCACCGTACGGTGATAATAGTGTTGGAGACTATATTCACTATAATGGTGTGGAAGGCTATATTCACTGTACGGTGATAATAGTGTGGGAGACATTGACAGTAGATGTTACTGTTGTTATTCTTCTAATAATAACAAGAAAACAAGAGAAGATACATGTTTTACTGATGCTGTCAAATCAAATAATTTCATTTTATCTTTCCAACTTAAATTGCAGCATTTCAAAGATGGTGAGCCGACTAAAAGATTCCCCGATCCTGAACTTGCTCAGTCAAGTTATCGATTGGAACTCAATATCCAAAGTCAAGAACAAAATTAACACCAAGCAAACGTCGGCTTTAACCTCTGAGGGTGAGGGATTCTGATCAGGGAATGGTATCAGGGTGAGTTTTTGACCGTTATCTCATGTGGCTGTGTGTTTTCTTATTAATAATGACATTTGTTTCCTGAATTCAACAAATCAGATAGCAGTAGCAGGTTTAGGTAAATGAGATGAACCCTGCTTTACTGTTTGAAATTATCAAGGGTGATAGTGAGTGTTGATCAATGTGTCTGATTTTGATGATCAGGTTGAAAAATAAAATTTCCACGACCCCCAAAATTGAGAAAAGGAAAAGTAGTCTTTTTTTTTCAGAGCCATAGGACCAATGTAGCCAGATTTTATTACTCCAGTTTTTACAGTGCATGTCATCCTTCTGGTGGGATGCTGCTAGTTTATCACAAAGTACTTTCCTCAAGACTCAAGGCCTAACAGACCAGCCACCACTGTGTGAACAAGAGACATGGGTCCAGAATCGAACCAGTTCCCTTTGCATGTAAAGCGAGTGCTTTACCAACTGAGCTATCGGAACCACATAATTATATGTAAAAAAAATAAAAGAAGCACAGAACAGATTATTTTAACAGAGAGAAGATTTACAAGGAAAAAAATATCATCTCCCAAAACAATAACTATGCATTTGACTGTTTCCCTCCCAGCCAGGATAAAACCAAGTATGTATGTAATCTCATTCCAAGACAAAGACAGAATGCAAGTTGGAAAACAGATATACGGGGATAGAAGTAGAAGACACAGTATGTACCTGCCCACTATGGAAGGCCAGGAATCCCACCCAAGGAGTAAATTTAGCATTTATTTGCTTATTGTCTTATGTTTAGCTTTGAGATCTCGGGGTATGACATTCTGACTTGTTTGAGTCCCTCTGTGACTGTGTGTGCAATAAGTTGGGTCCTTGGAAAAAAGCTCTTTACTTACTTTTTCTTATCATAAATAAAAACCTGGATCTTTTATAAACAGCAATCTCCACTAAACATGCCAAAAACGCTTTACAAGGGGTCGACAGCAACACTCAACATGTAGGATGAGACACGGCACTTAGGCGATATTACACTTTTTTTTTGGACAGCGACAACGCTGTTGACCAGTTACTCATTTTACACCCACATAAGGTGAGAAAATGTGAGTAAAGAGCCTTTCCAAGGGCTCAACTTTACACCACTCGGGATGCGAACCCAGACCTTTTGGTCCAAAGGTGTATGACCTACTCCAGACCACATAACCGCACTTATAAAATAAAACTACCTGGATGGTAATCTTACAAGATAGTCATAGCGCCTTATTGTCGTCATGTCTGGTCTACATACTCAATGTACCCCCACCTGGTGGATAAAGTCTTACCACAAGACCATAAAGTGCATAAATACATCAATGTCAGAAACGTTTACATTTTGTTCTTTTTCAGAGACGGTCATGAAAGAACACTAATTTTGAAGCAACCAATCCCGAAAATGGATCCGCACCAGAACCTATGGATACTGAAGTGGTCAACAGGGAGACTGAAAACAAAGAAAATGAACTAAGGGATAACAAGGAAAATGAACAAAGGGTTATTCCAAATTTAGGTATGACTTTAATAACACATAAAAGAAATGACAAATTGTATAATTTTTACTATGTGGAAAGAGCACAGTGAGCCTGTTGAACAGTTGAATGTTCAAGATTTTGGGCATCCGAAGTGCTGATTAGATACATCCTGCCACTCATGACTATATTTCACCACGCTCTCTGGAGGATCAAAATTTATCAGACATGGAAGTGCCAAATCCCAACAACTGATACTGAGTTTCAGATGACACAGTCGTCTCACCAATGAGAGGAGCCTAGGAAATAAAAAAAAAGAAAGCATGAAAAGAATAAGAATATTTTTAAAAAATCAATGATTTTATGAATATGTGATAAATTTATTTTAACCGCCTGAAAAAAAACATAGATTGTCTGGAGTCAAACAACTTGCTGCCTTGAGCAATTTCTATTTAAAATACTTTTCTCGGGCCCATTAGAATAGAAACATAAATGTTTTCTTCAATTCCCTTCCTCTTGACTTGCAACTACCTTTTTAAAAAAGGCATAGATGTACAGGTGTCAGAGTCTTAATCTGCATATCCAAAATGTCGGGTATTAGATATGCAGGCTACCAGTCTCTATGTAGCTGGACATAAATAAAACACTGTTCATACATAGAATACCTATGACAGAGAAAAAACAAACTTCTAACTGGATAGTACTGTTAATGCAATTCCAGACATTGTAAGTGGGTAAAAGTAAAAGTGGGTGGTCTCAATAGATTCAATATTCTTACCCAGATTAATTACAGTTTGTTGATTTATTCTCTGCTGGACAACTAATTGCAAAAATAATTTCATTTTATTTCAGATTCTAACATGACACTGTTAGCAGTGGTTGCAGAGAACTTATCACTGAAAGAAGTCTTTTTGCTTAAGCAACAACTGAAGGAGTCTAAGAGACTTCACGCCCAAGAATTATTAAAAGGAGAGGAACTTAAGAGGCTGCTGTTGTCAAAAAAAACCCAAAACGGACGCAGATAAATGCAGTCACTCACTGACCATTGAACACCTGCACCATCACGGACCGAAAGAAGCTGTAAAGAGTTACACTGGTTTCGTGTATGAAGATTTTGTAAAAATATTCATCTTTGTAATTTACCATATCAACACAAAAGAAAGCAACACGTTGCTTGCCCATTATAGATCAATTTTTACTTGTTATGATGAAATTGCGTCAAAATTACACTTTCTTGCATCTTGCCAATTTATTTAAAATATCAAGAAATGATGCAGGATGTCTATTTAGGGCATGGATCAATTACTTGTATTTCAGGCTTGACAGTTTGCCAGTATGGCCTGATCGGGACACCATTAATAGACCTGCATGTGAGTCCTGACCAAATTGTCTGAACTTTTTCACACATATCGCATTACCGGATCTTGTATTTTGTAACTCAGTACTTTGTCATAAATACATTTTCTTTTGGATTGTCCTACCGAATATATTTATTTTAAAATGTTAAAAAGTACCAAAAATTTATAGGGAGAAGGGACAGCATGGAGGTAGAGTGGTAGTTTGATATTTTTTTTCAAAAATAAAAATTAATAATTATTTTTTTTACATAGACAGATAGGCCTTTAAAAACCATTTAATAAGATATCTTACTTTTGGATCTAGGATAAACGGTTCCAAAGTTATGAAGATTTTACTACTCTAAATTTACTCTTATAAAAAGCTCAAAATTGATTGAGAATTCCCCCACTGGACAGCCTCTCGATAAGGTGACTACTGATTAAAACGGGATTTTAGCATAGAAAAAAAGAGGGTTGGTCACTTGTGGTCAACATTAAACATACTGCACTGTCTTCAATCTTTATGAAATTTGATATAGACATAGACAAATGAATTATCTAGATGCCTTCTCTTTTATTTTTTTTTGCTATCTCAATTTTGAAAAAGATTTCAAAAGTTTTAAAATGACGTTATTTTTATCAAATTATAATTGGTGTGTGATACAATATGTCAACATTGATTTCTATCACATCAAAAGAAATCTTGATCTCTGCCCTTTAAAATGATTCCAGAGCCGTTCATATAGTGTGAAAAATAATGCAACAGTGATTATGTGAAATTGTGTTATTCAAATTTTAACCCAAAGTTGCGCTTCACTTGTCCAATGGCTAATCGGCACCTGTCTACCTACAGACTGGAATCAGTTTCAGTTAGGGCTAGGGTTGAGTGAGTTCCTTGTGAAGCTTGGAGAGAGGACGAGTCTCTGTCTCAGCAGTGACAACAGCTGCAACAACTGAGTTGTTTTTGTTTTTTTTTTGTTTTTTTTTTTCTCTTGTACTTGTGTTACTCACTTTCACTTTGAGAATGCCTCTTTAAACTTTATGACATGAATGATTTTCCCTTGCCACCGTAATCGGACCCCACACAGTAGTTTTTAACCTGGAATAATTGATCTTATCTCTCAAGAGCAATAACCATCCCAATCATTAGACTTTAATCCACTGGCCAAAAAAAAAAAAATGCAGCACCCGGCTGTGCTGGCTTTCTCACGTACTCCGAGAAAAAAGAGAAAATCATCGGTGCAGTCTTTCTCTTCCAGATACCATTTGAATAGATTTCGAACACCATTCTCAACTGACTTCAGATCCGACGAACGGTCAAAGAATTGTTCAGGCATGATAACAAAAAATAATGTAAAAGAGTAATAGATCAAAATATACAACGACAAATCCCGAAAGTTTATTGATAGAGCGAATAAAATTGAAATGTAGCAACGTTCAATTGAAAAACAAAAGTTACTTGAATGTAATACCGCAGTATGAAAACGAAAGTTAACGAACTGCGCAAGCTCGATTATATCGACACACTTCTCGTTTTTCAGACAGTGAAGAGTTAAGGTCAAATCGGAGACTAGCAAAGTTTCCCGATAATTGCCGAACGAGCGCTTGAGAGTGCCGACAATATTGTCGGCAATCCGACGCCCATTCGTCGGCACTTGACTGCTCGCCGCCGGTCGAGTTGGGGATCGCCGACACTCCGACAATTGACGTCACTCGCAATCAGGTTACTTTAGCAATAAAAAAATAAGTGATCCGGGAGATCGCAACGACCGTGATTGTCGGAAAACCGACAATTGTCGGCACACATGCAGGTCTACATTAAGAATAACATGCTACAACATTTTTAAAAAGATTTTCCGGACACACTAGTTTTTCTTGATGGTATAGAGATAAAGACAAACAGGCCCAAGGCCTTAAAAAATCAAAGTCTATTGAATTCAGACTATAAGCCTTTTAACAATGCCAAAGTAGGCACATCAGTATATTGTTCATGGGATCTTCTGTTCCCCCTTCGAACCATATCCCTTTGTCTTGCTTTTCCTTTGATACTTTCAACTTCAGATCTACAACTTCTCCCCGTATCATCTGGCACTCAAATGATTTAATTGTGTCGCAAGTGCTGTAAATCCCCTAAAATCAAACAATCTACCCTTGTAACAATGCAGATTGTTTTGTCCCAATGATTTGAATGCATTTTATTACATGCTGTTCTCAATAGCTGCCATGACTGGTCGCAGCTTTACATTCCTACGTGGTTTGGGAATAACCATGGAGGTAATGGGCTCGGGATCAGTTCTTGGGCCACGAGGTTTACTCCATTGTTGTGGAAGGCTTGTGTGCAGCTTGGATCTGTAGGTATATCTTGTAATCCAGCTTGCAGCCAATTCTTCAGTGTAAGGATTACTGCAACAACATGGGAACATTCACCAGATATGCTGCAAGTAAAATTTAAAAACAAATGAAAACAACACTTGTTTGTAAAACCTGCTCGGAATGAAAATTATATCACATATTTAGATGATGAGTCATATTATTTTTTAAATGGTGTATAGGATGGCTAACCCCCTTTTTAAGTTGAATTAAAAAATATTATGCCAAATCGAGCTAATGGATCACACTTGACAAAGGGTATTCGAGGTAAAATGATGCTAGAAAGTGAATTTAAAGTTAAAATAATCAAAAATATGTAAAATTTAGATAATCACTCTACAATAAATCAATAAACTACATTCACTCTCCGCAATTAAAAATTAATCTAATCCAAGTCTCATATTTTTTCGTGCGGCTATGTGGTCTTGTGGTATGACACTCGCTTTTGGATTGGAAGGTCCTGGTTCGAGCCTCAGCGCATAGTTGAGTCCTTGGAAAAGGCTTGTTACTCACATTCTCTCACCGTACTCATGTGTAAAATGAGTACCTGGCCGTTAACAGGGTGTCTCTGTCCGAAACAAAATATGTAATATTGCCTAACAGGCGTCATGACCTGTCCTAAATGTTAATTGTTGCTGTTGACCCAGAACCCATTGTAAAGCGCTTTGAGCACGTTTAGTGGATGCTGCGCCAATAATTTTTAACAAAATTTTTGTAAATAAATTCAATTCTTTGCATCTACAAACGCACTCCCAACATATCTTTCTCAGGCGGTGAGTCACAAATATTACTATTTTAATTTCCCGCATAGCTCAACTGACTTAGTAATTGATTCCCTTGAAATGGCATAAATAATAATTGGTCTCTAATTCTAAAGCATCATATTTTACCTGATGGCCCAGTCCACAAATTTTATGTTTGCGTTTTATAAATATTATAATAAAAAGCATGTTTCCTTTTTTTTCTTTCATTTCTTAATCTAATTAAAGTTCTCTGTACCAAATCCCTGAAATAATTAACTCAGAAAGACTGAAATGATATTTATTTAGGGCCAACTGCCTAGAGAAGCAGTTGAAAAATTATAGTGGAAAGAACTTTAGAGAAAACTAAAATTCCTTAACTGGGCATCAAATCATAGTCATTGATACACTAAAGATGCTAATAAAAAAAAATAATAATGATAATGATATGATCATAATAAGAATGATAACAATAGTAATAGATATTTGTGAGACTAAATAATGCAAGAAATTATGGAATCGATGTAAAAATGAAATACTTTCCCATCATTTTGGCAGTCATAAACTGAGAGAGGCAACTTAATGTGATGCAAATTAAAATTACTTTAAATTCGTAAAAATAGACTTAGTGATGATCATTGTCATCATGAACTTAGTACTAGTAATTCTGATAATCGTATACCGGTGATTTAAAAAAATTAATAAGGGCACTTAAGTTTGTTTATTTCTATCAATAAAACAAGATATATAGATATTTTTTAAATAATCGGATTGAGCCGATGCTCTACTGAGCCAATGCAAACAACAGGGGCACACATAAAACACAACTCTAACTCGCCTACACATGACAGTACAACTCTTTTGTTCTCCCTTTACTTACGTTCGCTTAACTCCCATCCCCACCACTTTTTTATGTAGTAACGCTTTCTACAAAACTGAATTCATGAAGACCAAGATGAAAAAGACATACGTCACCTAACATTTAACATTTCATTGAAATTTTGTTTCACAACCCACATGACTGACTGACCGATGAGATGACTTGTCTAGCGTCGTGATAATTTACACAGTGCAGAAGAGGACGATGCATAGAAAAATAGAAATCGATTGTAACTTTAAACAGTAGTTTTAAAAATGAAACTCAGCTAAAATTGAACACTTACCCTGCTTTGTATGAGCAGTAGGCATCCACTGCCTTCTTTTCCCTCAAAACTCACGTCGTGGGGCTTCTCGCTCTTCGGTTGGCTTCGATAAACAGAAGCAAAAACATCAAAAATTTCGTTCTCCTTTTTAAATATTTTAACATACTTTTATAGGCAAAAAGCTTCCTCTCGTGTTTTTTTGCCAGGATGTCAATTGATGTGGTAAATAATTTTGAGAAATATCCTCAGGAGCTCGCTGACTGCCATCGTGATAGTGTAAGATAAAGAAAGAAACCAACATGAATGACCGAATCCATGTCATGACCGTCGTCAAAAGGGGTCAAGGTCAAGAGGCGCGGTTAATTCCCCCTGCACTACCCGTTTATTATCGGGAAACTCCGCTAGTCTTCGATTCGACCGCAACTCTTCATTGTCTGAAAAACGAGTAGTGTGTCGATATAATCGAGCATGCGCAGTTCGTTAACTTTCGTTTTCATACTTTCGGTATTCCATTCAAGTAACTTTTGTTTGTTCAATTAAACGTTGCTACATTTCAATTTTATTCGCTCTATCAATAAACTTTCGGGATTTGTCGTTGTATATTTTGATCTATTACTCTTTTACATTATTTTTTGTTATCATGCCTGAACAATTCTTTGACCGTTCGTCGATCTGAAGTCAGTTGAGAATGGTGTTCGAAATCTATTCAAATGGAATTGGCGATGATGTTCTTTTGGCGTACGTGAGAAAGCCAGCCCAGCCGGGTGCTGCATTTTGTATTTTTTTTTTTGCCAGTGGATTAAAGTCTAATGATTGGGATGGTTATTGCTCTTTAGAGTTAGAGATAAGATCAATTATTCCAGGTTAAAAACTACTGTGGGGGTCCGATTACGGTGGCAAAGGAAAATCATTCATAAAGAGGCATTCTCACAGACAGTCAAAGTCAAAGTGAGTAACACAAGAGAGAAAAAAGAAAAACACCTCAGTCGTTGACGGCTGTTTTCACTGCTGAGACAGAGACTCGTCCTCTCTCCAAGCTTCACAAGATTTCTTAACTCACTCAATCGTCGCCCTAGCCCAGTCTGTAGGTAGACAGGTGCCGATTAGCCATTGGACAAGTGAAGCACAACTTTATTTGTATAACACAATTTCATATAATTATAATCACTGTTGCATTATTTTTCACAGTATATGAACGCCTCTGGTATCATTTTAAAGGGCAGAGATCAAGATTTCTTTTGATGTGATAGTGATAGAAATCAATGTTGACATATTGTATCAAAAATTATAATTTGATAAAGATAACATCATTTTAAAACTTTTGAAATCTTTTTCAAAATTGAGATAGCAAAAAAAATAAAAGAGAAGGCATCTAGATAAATCATTTGTCTCTGTCTATATCAAATTTCATAAAGATTGAAGGCAGTGCAGTATGTTTAATGTTGACCACAAGTGACCAACCCTCTTTTCTCTATGCTAAGATCCCGTTTTAATCAGTAGTCACCTTATCGAGAGGCTGTCCAGTGGGGGAATTCTCAATCAATTTTGAGCTTTTTGTAAGACTAAATTTAGAGTAGTAAAATCATCATAACTTTGGAACCGTTTATCCTAGATCCAAAAGTAAGGTATCTTATTAAATGTTTTTTAAAGGCCTATCTGTCTATGTAAAAAATAATTATTAATTTTTATTTTTGAAAAAATATCAAACTACCACTCTACCTCCATGCTGTCCCTTGTCCCTATAAATGTTTGGTACTTTTTAACATTTTAATATAAATATATTCGGTAGGACAATCCAAAAGAAAATGT
>NC_088373.1:22258586-22288586 GCF_034508935.2 Berghia stephanieae | reverse complement strand
TTTATCAGACTTATTAGACCCCTACCCAGATCAAAACAACAACCCCAACCCCCATGACAACATTACCCCTTGTTCTGAGTTTAAGAACATAGGCAAGTTATTGTTCTTAGGCCGAACTGGGCTTTTATGTTCTGTATCATTCTATTTCACCCAGTTTCAACCCGTTGACATTTTAAATCCCAACCCGTTGACATTCTAACTTCTCGTCAGGGCAAAAGTGGATACCAAATACTTAATAGTATTAGCTAACGAACGAAGTACTGAAAATATTGAGGACTTGGTATTAGTGTCCTTTATTAATCTTTAATATATTTACATCGTCTATGGAGATAAGTTTAAATGCAAAGTTGTGCTTTCGGCTTTGGAATTAATTTGCGTGTTGTAAAGCCGCCAAATTCCATCCCGTCTATACAATTACCTCGTTTACTGCCAATTTGATAACGCATTGAATTCGCCATGAATTAAATCTATCATTATTTCCTACAGCTAGTCTACTCAAGACTGTACAACTTATAACAACATTTTCTGAAGTTAAAGGACAGGTATCGTTCAAAAATTTTGGCTAAATTCAAGCTATTATTGATGGCACTCACTGAATTATCAAGATTATTAAAACTGCTTCTTAAGAGATACAGAAATTTGGTGTTTTTTTTTTTGCGCTGCTTATACTATTATGACTAATATAATATTTTGACAAATTGAATACTAGTCATTTAAAACAAATAGTTACTGAGTGCTTACCCACTATTATAGATTGAAAAAAAATGTAAAAAAGGCAAGACACACGTAGACACACAATAGACACACACACACACACACACACACACACACAAATCAAACAAAAGCAGGGAAAATACCAACAAATGAAAACAAATAAAAAAGAACAACAATACCCCCCCCCCCCCCCCCCCCCAGCAAAAAAAAAAAACAAAAAAAAAAAAAAAAAACAACAACAAAAAAAAAAAACAACAAAACAACAACCCCCCCCCCCCCCCCCCCCCCCCCAAAAAAAAAAAAACCAAAACAAAGAAAACTTGCCGAATCTTCCTCTGTGCCTAGCCAACCCAAACTCTCGAGCAGGTATTTGAATGGGATACTTACCAATAGGAGAACACGACAATTGTTCCTTATAAGAAATCAACCACCATTATGGAATAAAAATCATATCCCAGAAGAAAAAAACAAACAAAAAAAAAAAAAAAACCCACGAAATTAACACACATTAACACACACACACACACACACACACACACACACACACACACACACACACACCTCAAACACACATAACTGATTATTTGACTCACAAACAGAGGAGGTGGGGTTTGTGAAACATTTAAGACGATACGGATATATCATGTAATTACGTGGATTCGAATCCAGCTCAGTAAAAGCAAAAACGGAATATTGCCCAGCTTTAGTGTGAAGGACGAATAGTGCAAGCAACACAATTTGTCCGTACGTACGGCAACCACGGTTGATGCTATTCGACCTTAAGGACGAATAGGGCTACCCTTATAAGTGCTTGATTTCTGAGGACTAATTATAAATGGTGACCACTCTATTGCGTTTTTGTATGCCATGAAAATGTTACAAAGACAATGAAGCGACGTTTTTGGGAATTCTGCAGTCATTCATCTAACCCTTGAATTTGATGAGCGCCTGTTGCATTTTAGTTCATTCAAGTATTTTAGAGTGACAAACACAACTCGTGCATTATGGGTTTATATGCAGATTTTTGTCTTGAAATTGTCAATAAAAAATAAAATGCTTTTTATTGTTTTGTTAGCTGGCAGGTCTGAATTGAATGCTATTGCATACAATTTTGTACTTTTAATCTTTTTTCTTTTTACATTTAGCCATCCTCACTTTATCCGGAGAATCGCCTGCCCCTCGTGAATGAGACAGTGAAGGCTATGGCTAAAACAAAGGTGTCCACAACCCAACTTAGGCAATACATTCAATCAAGCCAAGGATAAAATGTATTGCCTAAAGATGTCGAAGATTTGCAGCGGAGATTGTTCAAGACTGATATTGACAGGACGGACGGTGAGACGGTACAGGAATTACTGAGAGAGATAGAGGAGGAAGGAGGTGTAACAAAGTTCAGTGTGAATGAGGATGGTGGTTTTGAGTATTTGTTTTAAGTAACGGGAAGAATGAGGCGTGATTTGAGTGTTTTTTGTGATGTGTTTTTATGGATGCAGCATACAAAGTAAATCGATATTTGTATCCACTTGTGAATATTATGTGCATAGATGATGAGGGTCATGGCGGGCGAAAGACTGGAAATCCATGACCAACCTGAAACTGACATTGTACCAGTATGACGTGTGGCAAATACACAGGAAGGACTGTATCGAATTGTATCTTCAGTGACAAACAGGATCAATAGCTTGTTTCAAGTTATGGTAGAACATCAGTTTCTGCAAAGAATCTCCCAGTTGGAACAATTGTTGACTCTTGTCTCTGAAGATAAAGACTTTGACATTGTTGACATGACTGACTTAATACAGACAAATCCCCATTCTAACCCTCTTTCTGACTTTTCAGAGACACCAGACATTGTAAATGCACGTACTGACCAGAGACCACAGACATTATAAATACACACTCTGCCCAGACAGAGACCACAGAAGTTATGGACACACAGACTGACCAGACAGAGACCACAGACGTTATGGACACACAAACTGACCAGACAGAGAGACCACAGACGTTATGGACACACAGACTGACCAGACAGGGACTCCAGATAACAGAGGCATGCGACCATAAAGATGCCCTTGACACGACAGAGACAGACTGCGAAATTTTTCAAATGTGACTCTACACAGGAAATTTCATACAGAATTCCCTTAATTCCTTTACTCATTGTCCATTTGTAAAATTTATTTTCATGTAATAAACCACCAAAAAAGTAAATTTTTAACGTGGGTGGGGGCTGTCACGTTACTGTAGAACGAGCTTAAGTCTCAGTGGGATATTACCTATAGGCAACCACAAGTTGGTATTTTTCAAACCTGTTGCTATGCTATCTTGTGATGACAACGTCTCTCAGTCGCCAAACGTCACTAGCTATCCTTCACATAATGCAGGGTTGATTGTGTGAAGTACGTTTGGGGCCGGAAGATAGCAAGGCATAGTGCAGGCTACTGTACTGTGTCAGTCCGTGAACGGGTGACCAATTCATAGTACAGAGAAGGCAAATTTGTTACTATATGTCCTAATAAAAATATAACACAGAGAAGGCCGAAACTGTGTTATACAGGTCGGTACAGAATAAAACAAATATAACACAGGAGACCAAACACTGTGTTGTAGAATATCAAAATTTCAAAGGTGGTCGGTCAGTGACGAAATAAAAAGGGACATTATAAGTCGTAATATCACATCCCAATAAAAGAGTGTGATAGTAAAAAGGTGCCCGTTAACAATTGAGTCGGTCAAGTCTCTATCCAGATTCAAAAGGATAGTGCAAAGTCCTGTATGTAAAACAAATTTGAGAAGCATGGTTGTTCTCAATACTTGTTGGGTCGTGATCGGTATAGAGTGAAGTAGTGTTCATGCTACACATCTTCACGAAAAATCAGAGCAATGCTGTGTCAAGATTACAGAGGAGCAAGAAGACAAGATTTGTTTGTGTGTCTTTATATGTTACGGAATAGGTACATTTTGGTTGTCAAAACTTTCATTTTTATTTTGACATTTTTTTGATCTTTTAAAATAAAATTATAATTTAATTTAATCAACAGACTTGTTTAATAATTTAAAGATATACTTTTGTGGGGACCTTTTGTAAAATCATTAGTCCGATTGTAGTTGTAAATTTCTTTATATTCTAATGTCATAAAATCAGTGACACCACTGAATTCCTACCAGCGCTTTTACTCACTGAGTCCCTACTACTAGTAGGTACAGAAAACTGATTTTTCAAACCCAACAATGCTCAATTTAGTCACTTTTGCTTAAAAGAGTTTGCAATTCTGAGCATTTTGATACCAATATCATACATGTATCTCAATTTTTAAGGAAGATATTGTCATTTGAAAATTTGACAATTTCGTCGTCGCGACACCCTGCTTCAGCACCCAACTTCGGGACTTCGTATAAAAAAAAGTATCGGGCTCACAATGACAAAATTTCAACTGCTTAGAGTCTCATAATAGAAATTAAACAACTCCAATTTTTTTCAGAACTCTAGCTCTTTATTTAATTACATTTTAAGCGCCACGAAAACGCAAAAAATGCATATTTCCCATAAATCGCCAAGGGAGACAAAAAATGTGTCCGTCGAGGCAGCCTCTGGTCGGCACGCCATTTTGCTCTCACTGACTGGGCTGTGCAACTCGTGTTTATTTACCAAAGTTAAATGCTGGGCGAATGCGGGCGATACTTATAATCGGTACGGCATTTCCATATTTTAAGAGAAAAATGGATGAGCTTTCCCCAGTAATGTAAAAATAGTCTGCTGAAATTTTGTGGAAATGAGTTAAATCTTCCTTTTTTTGAGAAATTTTAAAAATAAAATCGCTTCCCCTAAATAAACCAACAGTTATTTGGTATCGATCAAAACGTTAAGATCTTGTGCACATTTTAAACCAATTACTGATCCGATACCACCCATGGCCCGAATTCGCCAAGCTCTTCAAGATGACCGATCGCGAAAAGTTCATTTTTTCCATCAGCGGGCGAGCCGATTAGTGACTTGTTTCAAAACCCACTTAAATTATCTTCAAAAAAAGCAGATAAATCATTTAGACACCATTTTAAAGGGATTTGAATAAGCTTTCGATTGATATAAATTTTATCCTTGTCATTTTGATATTTAATGGAATACAACGAAGTAAAATTTATGTAAAACACATCGAAAATTGTCCGCCAGAGCGCATTAGCGGCAGTTTGCCGTACCTACTACTACCAGCGCTATTACTCACCCAGTCCCTACCACCTGGGCGGGGTTCCTGACCTCCCATAGTGGGCAGGGGGGTTCATACTGTGTCTTCTATCCCCTTATATGTTTTCCAACATGCTTTCTGTGTTTGTCTTGGAATGAGATTACTTGGTTTTGTCCTGGTCCTGGCCGGATCCCCTGGCTGAGAGGGAAGCAGTCGAATGTATAGTTAGTTTTGGGAGATGATATTTTTTTCATTGTAAATCATCTCTCTGTTATGTACTGTATTATGTTTTATTTACATATTATATTTGATTTGTTAACATTTGAGTGTATTCCTCTTAGTCGGGACCTGTGCTTGTGTCTGGATGAGACTTTAGGTGATCTTAAACTAAGTACTTTGATGGTGTGCTCTTGAAATCTACATCTGTTTCCCATTTGAACAAATTCCCCTATGTCTTACCTTTTCTTGGGTGCTTTAATTGAATTCTATAACTGTTTACTATCCCATTTCTTCCTTTTTACTGGCGCTGATATGACCTTAATGTGTTGCAAGCGCCGTAAAACCCTCAAAAACAAACAGTCCCTACCAGCGTTACTCATTGAGTCATAGAGCTTTTACTCACCGAGTCCCTACCACCAGTGCTATAACTCACAGAGTCCCTACCACCAGCGCTTTTACTCACTGAGTCATAGAGCTTTTACTCACCTAGTCCCTACCACCAGCGCTAAAACTCTCAGAGTCCCTACCACCAGTGCTATTACCGAGTCATAGAGCCTTTACTCACCTAGACCCTACCACCAGCACTAAAACTCACCAAGTCCATACCACCAGTGCTATAACTCACCGAGTCCCTACCACCAGTGCTATAACTCACCGAGTCCCTACCACCAGTGCTTTTACTCGAGTCATAGAGCTTTTACTCACCGAGTCCCTACCACCAGCGCTATAACTCACTGAGTCCCTACCACCAGCGCTTCTACTCACTGAGTCATAGAGCTTTTACTCACCGAGTCCCTACGACCAGCGCTATTACTCACCGAGCCCCTACCACCAGCGCTTTTACTCACCGAGCCCCTACCACCAGCGCTTTTACTCACCGAGTCCCTACCACCAGCGCTATTACTCAGCGAGTCATAGAGCTTTTACTCATCGAGTCCCTACGACCAGCGCTTTTACTCACTGAGTCCCTACGACCAGCGCTATTACTCACTGAGTCCCTACCACCAGCGCTTTTACTCGTTGAATCCCTATCACCAGCACTTTTACTCGCCGAGTTCCTACCACATGGCTATTACTGAGTCCCTAACACCAGCGCTAATACTATTAGCCACCAAATCCCTACCACCAGGGGGACAATATAAGCTCAAATTAGACCCCAAAAATTCTTACAGTGATGCAGAAAAAAACAACGAACAATCTCTTTCAAATTTACACAAAATGTTTCTTACAACAAGATGGATAGGTTTAGCAATAGTCTTGAAAATAAATTTTTCAGAATTTTTTTTCGATGTCTTAGTGAAAATTTGGTGTGACATGACAAGAAAAAAAATTGATTTAAAAATTCATAAAACTGCTAAATTTTTGTTTAGCCCAAAACCCAACCATCATGATGCAAAACATATCATAAGAAAAATTCTGACCAAATTTGAAGACAATCTGATGGGAAACAATCCAGATGTGAATGTTAGAAAATCAGAGAATGACGCACAATGAAATTTGGAGAAAATGAAAATTTTTTCTTTAATTTGATAATAAAGCTAATTATGCAGACAAAGGCCAACATTCATCAAGTATAACCAATATGGAACAAGAAAACAGTAATATTTTATAAATTGATCAAATTCTGAAAAAAATTATAAACGATTCGCTAACCCATACCTCTAAGAAAAAAAATTGCGAAATAATTTAATATCTGCTGTTATTCACCAAAAAATTACTTTAGTGGTCAAATATGCTTTATAGTTCTAAAATTCTTTAATTATATCTCATGAACTAATAATGTGATGTATAATTTGATGCTAAACACCAAAAATAACTGAATTTAAAAAAAAAACTTTTTTAAGGGGCAACATAAGCTAAAATTAGACGTAAAACCCTAAAATTTCTAACATAGATGCACCAAAAACTAGCATATAAACTTCTTTCAAATTTAAACACAATGTTTCTTTCATAAATAGCTATATCATGAAAACTCTTGGAATACTTTTTTTAGAATTTTTATTTGATTTCAACTGAAAATTTAGCGCGGATCGACAGGAACAAATGAATTTTAAAATTTATAAAATTGCTAAATTTTAATTTACCCCCAAACACTTACATCATGATGTTTTTTTTTTTTTTGTTTGTTGCTTTAGGTCTCTTCCAACACAATTGAGGTTATATGAGAGACCGCTGAAACAAAAAAACAAGCAATCTAACAAAAATAGTACAAATGTCAATCAAAATCATAAGCTAAATTATAAATAACCAAGAACAAACAGGCAGAGGATTTACAGGAAAAAAAATATCCCCTGTCAAAAATACAATCACAAACCAAAGAAGCAGGATAGGCTAGTAAAGAGAAGAAGAAACGACATCACTATCGGATCGTACACCCATGCGAACATCATAGGTATATGATTCAAGGGTGATGCTCCCATCCAACCACCCGCACATCATGATGTAAAACACATCATAGAAAAGATTCTGAATAAATTTGAAGATAATTTAAAGGAAAATGATTGAGGTAGGATTGCTAGAAAATCAGACAAATGACATAAAACAGACATTTGAGAAAGCACAAGCTTTTTCTATAATTTGACATAAAGTTAAAAGGCTGATTTTGCAGACAACTAAAAGAAATGATCCATCAAACTTTCAAAATATGACCGTAATAGGACAAGAAAACGAAAATTTTGTAGATTGATCTAAGTCTAAAAAAAATTATAATCGGTTCACTAACCCATACCCCTTAGATAAAAAAAAATGCTGTAAAATTGATTTTTTTACGCCCAGAGATAAAATAATTTTGTGGTCAAATATGATGTCATACCTTATGAATTCATCATTATAATCACAAAACCTAATTATTTACTGTATACAATAGGTTAATTAGATGATTTCTAGATATATTAAATGATTTTTCAAAATATGATATGGCACGCTATCCTCATTTTTCATTTTTTTATTCTACTTGAGAGACAAGTCGTATAAAATTAGATATCTAGTCAAGTTGAACTGCAAAATCAATTCTATTTTAGACAATAAAACAGTTAAATAGTGCACTAGCTCTGAATAAAAAGCAATTTGCTTTCCCAAACCCTTGGAATAAAAATCTCTTTCGCCTCAATACAGAAAAAGTCAACACTACTTGTTTGCCACCACTTTTTTTGTAGTTCCACAAAGAGGGTTGATCCTGCTCTGGATGGAAAAATTGAAATAAAAAAGAGACACATTTCATTAGCAATTTTTGGAAATGGCATTATTGTCATAAAATGCATTTGTCAAAGACATAGCAATTTTTAAAAAATGATCATTATTCACACCAACACACTTGAAATTTCATTGGTTTTACATCCATAGAACAAAACTCTTGGTAACAAACTATAGTCTGTTGTTAAGTTAATACATTCAATAGTAATTCAATTCAAATGATGCTTTGCCATTTTCATTTAGAAAAATGAGCATTTATTTTATTGATCACCAATAAAAAATGTAAAGGCGCAATGGAGATTTGAAAACATTACTAACCATTGTCAAAAAGTGCATGCAGACACTCTGGTCTGCTGGCCCAGATGATGGTTTGCTGATTGATGAGTTTTGCCACAGGCAAAGGTTTGCCTCAACACACCTTGCCAGAATAGCCCTTGAGCCAGCATCTTTATGGATTGTCAGGACACCAGTAACGTCAACAGTGTTCTTTCATGTTAGCTGTCGATGAAAACAAAAAATTAAATTAAATTCACTACAGCAAAATAGGCACATACATGCCAATGCTAAAGTTTATAACAGCAACACTTCGCATGTTGAACGGGACATAACGTCTGTTAGGCGATATTACAATTTCTTCGGACAGAGACAACGCAGTTAACGGCCAAGTACACATTTTACAACTGAGTCCGGTGAGAGAAAGTGAGCAAAGTGCCTTTTCCAAGGGCTCAACTATGCGCCGAGCGAGGCTCTAGCCCAGGACCTTCCGGTCCAAAAGCGAGTGTCATACCACTACGACATAGCCATACGTAATTTTTAAAAATATAATAAAAATAATCACACTAATATAATTATCTCACATTGTCATCATCATAGGCATTTCAAAACTACTAATAATACTACCACTACAGATATCTTATCATTATAAAATATTACTCTCTCTCTCTCACTCTATCTCTCTCTCTCTCCCCCTCCTCTCTCTCTCTCTCTCTCTCTCTTCTCTCTCTCTCTCTCTCTCTCTCTCTCTCTCTCTCTCTCCATGAACATAACATACAAAACCCAATTTTCCGATATAAAAAAACAGCCCCCCCCCCCCCCCCCAAAAAAAAAAAAAAGTTTTGAAAAAGTATGGACGATGCATGCTGTGTCGGCCATAATAAAGATAATAACAATAACTGAATGAAAAGTATTTTTTAAAAGGACCCTGAGCCTGGAATGTCGTGAGTACTCGAAACCTCTTGATCTTGATAAAATTAGCAACCTTTTGACTGGGGATCGAACATTGAAACACCTGGTTTTAATCGCCTGACATGGAAGGCTGATTTAAATTATTGGGGGGGGGGGGGGGGAATTAGTATTTTATTTTTTTTAAGCCCTGTTATTGTTATTTTTCACAAAATAAAGTAATAAAGTTAAGTAATTCGCGGTAGCGACAAATGTGTCGTCAGCTGATGCACAATCAACAAACACACAACCCCAAAGCATGTTTAGTTATAAAAATAAGAAATGAATTAAAATGTGCATTTCGTATGCTTACCTTGTAAACTGAGTATTCTGTGACTTGAAAAGAGTGAAGAATTACCAAAGTCCGTCAAAATCAACTTGTAATAATAGTAATAACGTGATTGTGATGAGATGAAGTGGTCACTTTTTGACTTCCAGATAATTCATTGTATATTGCAGTTCTATCCGTATAAAATGTTATATTTTTAGTAATTACGCAAATTCTATTTTTAGGAAGCGTACAAATAAGCTCTGACGTTATTTGCAGCGGTAGTACAAATAAGCGTAGCCATAACTATAACATCCTTATTAATAAAACAAGGGACATAATTCATGTTTCAACTTTCCAAACAGTATCGTAATAGTTATTTCCCTAGAAAGGGGTCAGTTATAAATGTGACCTACTATTACTAATACTTTATTACAATACCGACTGAGAGGAAAGGTCATATGGAGGGCAAGATAGACCGGAGAGGAAATTGAATGCACTCAGTTTAACGGCTTATAGCCTTTATTTCCCCGCAATTATTGCTGGTCCTCCACTACTGTATTAAAATATATATTATAAACGGTTGCCACTAAATCAACATTTGTAATTCAGACGCCAATTGTTCCAATTTAGACACCCAGTTTGTTTGTTTTTTAATTCGGACACCCGCTTATTCCAATTCAGACACAGGCAGGGGCGTGGCTCTATTGGTTCAAATGGTGCCTGACACCACATCCATGTTTTAAAAATGGATAACAGCATTTTTTAAAATATATAAAACTGAGAAATGGTATATATCGCCTTTTATCAACAGTGCGAAACAGACTCCCTTTCTGTCACAACGCCTTCTACCCACGCTTTTCTCCGGATTCACACAGTCCGTTGATGACTGTCGTCAGCGACTGTGTACTATGACTGAGCGAGTGACTGGATTTCCCCACTCAAACGATTCCAAGGAGCGGATCTTCGCTGGCTCCATTTGGCTATTACTATAATGTACTATAATGTTGCCACATTGAATACCTGGCTCGAATTTTTACCATCTTCACATACGAGAAAAAACCCGCCTCAGGTGCCGAGGAATTTTTGCTCCAACTCTGTTGGACTGGGGAAAAATAGCTAATGTTGGTCATTTACGTCCTAGTCATAGTATGGTAACTTCGACCATCTTTATTATTATCGAAATCACGATTATTAACAAGTTCATTTGTTTCTCTCTGTGTGTCGTGATTATTGTATATATTAATGTATTATTATTGTTATTATTATTATTTTTTTATTATTATTATTATTATTATTATTATTATTATTATTATTATTATTATTATTATTATTATTATTATTATTATTATCATTATCATCATCATCATCATCATCATCATCATCATCATCATCATCATCATCATCATCATCATCATTATTATTATTATTATTATTGCTGCAAAAATTGATATGAAGGAATGTGAACGAGTTAAGTCAAACATTTCTTGATAGTGATGCTATATGCTAAATGCATGATTTTCGCGTGAATATGCGTGTTTGACTTTGCGTGTGTGTGGGCGTGCGCGTTCATCACACACACACACACACACACACACACACACACAGATAGGTAGATAGATAGATAGATAGATAGATAGATAGATAGATAGATAGAGAGAGAGAGAGAGAGAGAGAGAGAGAGAGAGAGAGAGAGAGAGAGAGAGAGAGAGAGAGAGAGAGAGAGAGAGAGAGAGATCTTGTATGGTGTCATGTTTGATTTCCGAAGTGGAATGGGGCTGTTTCATGACGTAACTACAGTACTCTTTTAATAGGCCATGGGCTGTTTACATTCTTACGCTTTGTAAGTTTTGAAATTACCCTTTGTTCGATTGACATTCAATGTCTGCATGTGTCCCTTTAGCCATTTCCCTCAGTGTCCAAACTTCAATCAATATATTCGTTCGTGATTTATATAAACAAACTATTGAAAAGATTTGCAGGAATAGAAACATCACCATGCAAATTTACTTTACAAGTATGTAAGTTTTTTTTCTTTCTTTTATATTTACACATGTAGCATGTGTAAGTCATTTTCGTCTGGCACCACTTTATACTGTAAGCATGCCACGTCACTGGACACAGGGGTGTTGAAATTCAAACATGACTGTCCATTTGTTCTATTTCTGTCGTTGTTGTTTACTTGTTTTCAATTTACATTCTAAAAGTTTTCACAATTTTTTATGACGAGTTTAAATATGTACAAGGAATCAGATTAGAGCGTGTTAATCTAAATAGCCCGCCTGCGGGAATGTGTCGTGAAGTCCCAGGTTTGAGAGTTATTTGTTGAGACGAGGGTAATTTTAATTGGTCGATATTTGAAGGACAAGTTGTCTGGCAAATTTTTAAATACGGTACTTGAATTTCCTGGAGAACGGCAGTTAACCGGTCAAAACGAATCTTTGCTTATAAAAGTTTATATTTTTATTCTAATCATCTCCACTACTGCAAAGTATTATAACTTCCTTTTTATCTTCTTATATTTTTCAGATGCAAAAAGGACCTGGACACCGTGACACATCATTGAATTCCTGACAAGGGTTGTGGCATGTTTGATTTGTGTTGTCCTGCTTAATAAACCTGATTTAAAATGATCTGACGTTTGTTTTCTGTTTTCGTTTTTGTGTTTGGTTTTTAAAAGTTATTCATCTTTATTTTTTCTTTATTTTTTTTTTTGTTTGGGGGGTGGGGGGGGGGGGGGGGGGGGGGAGAGAGAGAGAGAGAGGTGAATGCGTGAATTACTATTCGTTGTATATATATATATATATACAGTGCACTCTGGATACGTCGACGTTGCCTAAGTCGATTTTTACCCAAGTCGATTTTTTTTCTTGGTCCCTCCCCCCTCTTCCTATATAACATTAGTAAATAATAAAAAAACTCCACATAAGTCGATGTCGCTTAAGTCGATGTTCTTATCACTCATGACTACAATAAAATCACAAATAAACAAGTATTTCCATTGGTTAAAAAAGCTACCAGTAAGAATTTTCAGTGGTTAAGAATATCCGTGAACGATTGGTGCACATCGATGTGATGTAGGTGCTTTGCCCGACGTCCGTGTTCAATGTACATAAGCAGTATTGAATAACTTTAATTTCTCCATCTCAAATTTTACATAGTCGCAACTTCAAGTTCATGATTCTTTTTGGTTCTAATCCCAGGCCATCCTATGTAATGGCCCTCTTAATTAGTATCAATTTTATCAAGAATTCAAGTCAAGTCTACAACTTCTATCGCGGAAAAGGAAGATTTGACGATTTACAAGAAGCATGACCTTGACCCAGAGGCTCCTACCCTTCCGCTTTTCGCGGAATAATTTCACTTAATTGGGAAACATTCCACATTCAAGGCAAAAATCCCGCTTTTCACCTTTCCAATCCAGGAAAATTATTTTTTGAAAATCTCTAGTTAAAAAAAAGTGAGCTATGGCTTATTTCGTCAGCATCTCCTATGGTCAATCAACACACATTTTGTGTGTCTGATTATTCCCTTCAAATTGTGTGCTGATGATGTCGGATAATATTATATGTTTGGGAGGGGGGTTGACCGAAGTATTATTATTATTATGGTGACTCCAATTTGTGAGGTCAATGACCTTAGTAATATTATATGTTGGCTTCAATTTATATGTTGGCTTCAATCGGCAATAATATGATTGAGTACGGTCAGCTTCTTTCCCTATTTAACTTTGGCCCTGTATACCTGTGTGTGTGTGTGTGTGTGTGTGTGTGTGTGTGTGTGTGTGTGCCGGCACGCACGTTTGTTTGATTAGGTGTGTGTTGAGGGGGGGGGGGGGGGAGGGTCCTGACACGGTTAAATCCATTTTTACACATTTTATATTTTATCTTTTGAGTACTTTTGGATTGTCTATTACATTTTCTGTTGCAAAGCATGTCATGGTCAATAACAGTAAGTTGATTCCCCTTTTTTTATCTCAAATTCCGATTTTTATGTATTCTGATTCCTCTATGGGGCTATTGGGGGTAGGAACCTCTGATGACCCACTTCAGAGACCGCGCGATATGAAGGGACATACTTATTCTAGCTTGGTTTGCTTTGTTCACATGCGTTTTTGCTCATTTGGGTACACTCCGGTTAAGTTGATTTTCGGATAAGTCGATGTTTTTCTCGGTTCCCCTGGGCATCGTCTTATCCGGAGTCCACTGTATATATATAACAACGAAACAGTCGAGATCGGATATATCGACATCTTCGGGACCGTGGTAAAATGTTGATATAAGCGTGATGTCGATTTATCTGGAATTCATAAAAATGAATGGGGAACATATGAGAAAAGGCGGGATAATAAGAAGGGAAGTCAATAGTGATGATTTGGTGGCCTTTAAAAGGGACGATTTAAAAATTTATTACGGTTCACTTTATTTAATTTTCATAAACAGGTGCATGCGTAAGTTACTCAGAATAAAATGGATTGATAGAATTTTTTTTTTTTTAATGAAGAAGAATGGAAAAGAACACAGCAGAAACCAGTTGGAGAGGAAATAGGAAGAAGACGATGGAGGTGGATTGGACACACGCTTAGAAAGAATGACTCCACTATAACAAAGAAAGAATTGACTGGAACCCTCAGGGCAGAAGATCAAGGGGAAGGCCACGAGGAACATGGAGAAGAATTAAAGAAGCTGACATACAGAGAAGTGGTAAGACATGGGATGAGATTTAAAAAAAAGTTAGCTCAGGATAGAGAAGGATGGAAACTGTCTGTGGCCTATACCCTGACCCAGGGTGAAAAAGGCAATGATGATGATGACTTTATTTAACTAAGTCTTTTACTGTGGTCTGTCTCTGAAGGCAAAGAATATTTTATGTGCCGTTTCCTCAACACTGGCAAGGACGTCAAATAATTAATTGTCCTCGTGAAGTTGCTGAGCACAACAGTGTAGGACCTTGATAGCTACTATTGTGGTATGGGTGCACTCTCCTCATCTGACTCCACATCAACAACAATGGCGTCTTCTAAAATGTAACTATTGTTATTGTGGTATCGAGACTTAGTACCAGTATTGGACTTGCGGATAATATCGAGACCGAGAAGCTGAGATTTTGTATTGCAGAAATGAGAAAATGAGAAAGTGATTTCTTGGGATGGTTCTTTTTTACGAAACCCGACAAAGTTATGTGAAGTAGGTAGCAGTGGGGAGTGAACCTGAGACTCAGGGAAGTGTACACCTTTGGGGAGTGAACCTGGGACTGGGATATTATTGCTTTCTTACGAAACCCGCTGAAACCCAACAATATCCGGCAAAGTTATTGGAAGTAGACAACTGTGGGGAATGAACCTCAGACTTAGGGAAGTGTATACCTGTGGAGAGTGAACCTGAGACTCAGGGAAGTGTACACCTGTGGGGAGTGAACCTGAGTCTATGGTTATCGACGGATTTCAGGGGGTTTCGTAAAAAAAAGCAATTATTTTTTTTTTACGAAACCTGAAAATATCCGACAAAGTTATGGGAAGTAGACAACACAAGGGAGTGAACCTGGGACTCATGGAGGTGTACACCCGTGGGGGTGAACCTGGGACTATGGGAAGCATATATCAGTGGAAAATGAACCTGGGACTATGGGAGAAGGATACCAGTGGGAGTTGAAGCCGGACTATGGGAGTTGGGTATCAGAGGAGAATGAACCTGACACTCTAAGAAGCTGGCACCAATGGGGACATAACCTGAAACTGAGGGACGTACACAGCACTGGGGAGTGAACCCGGGACTATGTAAAAAGGATATCAGTGGGAAATGAGTAATTCTCACTAAACTGTGTTAACCAGACTATAAGCGTGGTAATAATTCTTCTTCTGGTGAATATGATGATGATGATGATGATGATGATGATGATGATGATGATGATGATGATGATAGTGATGATGGTGATGATGGTGATGATGATGCTGATGATGATGATGATGAGGATGATGATGATGATGACGACGATGATGATGATGATGATGATGATGATGATGATGATGATGATGATGATGAAGATGATGATGATCATGATGATGATGATGATCATGATGATGATGATGATGGTGGTGGTGATGATGATGATCATGATGATGATGGTGGTGGTGATGAGAAAGTCCAAATTGTCCCTATAGATGCTGTGTGCTTGTCTAAGAAACTCACAATAATGCCATTCATAATGGACAAAGTAACAAAACTGCTTGCAACCTTGAACGTTTATAGTCTGGTTAATGCAGTTTAGTGAGAATTACTCATTTCCCACTGATATCCTTTTTACATAGTCCCAAGTTCACTCCCAGTGGTGTGCACTTCCCTGAATCCCAGGTTCATTCTCCAACGGTGCCCCCTCCTATAGTGTCAGGTTCATTCTCCTCTGGTACCCAACTCCCATAGTCCGGCCTCAAATCCCACTGGTATCCATCTCCCATAGTCTCGGTTAATTTTCCACTAATATCCTTTTCCCATAGTCCCAGGTTCACTCCCCACTGGTGTATACCTCATTCATCCAAGGTTCTGTCTCCACTGTTGCCTAGTTCCCATAACTTTGTCGGACATTGTCGTGCTCCGGCGGGTTTTGGCGGGTTTAGTAAAAAAAAGTAATTATTGCGTTTTATACGAAAGCCGCCAATCACCATAGGCTCAGGTTCATTCCCGACTGGTGTACACTTCCCTGAGTCCCAGGTTCACTCCCCACTGCTACCTACTTCCACTAGATTTGTCTGATTTCGTCGGGTTTTGTAGGGTGTCTGCGGGTTTCGTAGAGGGGAGGGGGGGGGGCGGATAGGGGGACAATGCTTCATTTACTAGCACTCAGATCAGGATTAGCCAGGGCAGCTTACAAAGACAGATAGACAGTCTCGCACATAGTGGGTGATGTATGGGGTGGGGGTGGTGGTGGGGGTGGGGGTTATCATCAGGCCATTTGTTGAAAGCCATGTAATAATAGAGTGTTTCAGCAGATCATTTTAGGGCTTAGTATTAGTCTTAGACCTTAATTTATCACGTGATCGCTTATTATAGAAAGGGAATTCCTTAGTGACGAGTGCAAAAGTTTGTCACTTTGTTGTCAAAATTTTTGTGTCCGATTCACACCCTATTTATGATGCAGTTGGCTTAAAAAATGTTAGTACCATTTAGAATTATTGATTTATGTCGATTTCTTTTCATCACAAACCTATGTACATTATGTATGAATTTCTTTGGGGTCCCGTAACAACCTCCAATTGTCCAGTGTCAGTCGAGTACACGATGACTTCGGCCTCCGGTGTCTGTTCGCACAGAGATGCGTCCCTCAAGAATCAAGGAACCAATTTTCTCAGCTGACGCTTGCATTAGATTATTTTCCCTGAAGAGGATATGTTTTTGTCAATAAATATATTTAATATTGAGGGAAAGTTGTCTTTGAAACTGTACGCTGAGCTATTTAGAAAAAAATGACCCAGATTTTTTTCATAATTAGATTCAAATGACCCGAAATATGCACCCTTCACCTTTCGGCTTGTCATGCGCATTCAATTTGTTTACACATTGCTTAGCAGCAGACTCAAGTTGTCTATGTCCAGGGAAACTCAGATTGTGATCCCTCTGCTCGTTTATGGGCTGTCGGCCAGCGCAATATTTTTGAGTATCAAAGCAATGCAATGAGAATGAGGTGTGAAAAGTTTTTAATCTCATTCGCGTTGGGAAAAAAAAATCTCCACCGAATCGCTCACGGTAGACTACTTGATTTAAACTTATTTTACGAAGTTAACTATTAATCATCCATGTTGAATCAAAGTGCTGAAAGAGAAAGATTGAAGCTTTTTTAAACCCGACACGACGTCACAAACACACACACACACACGCAGACACACACACACACACACACACACACACAGGCAGAAACAACACACCACAGGGACTCACAATGCTTCACGGCCATAAAAAAGTTCACAACAACACAGCTGGGAAAAACAGCAATCCAGAACACACAACAAATTATAATACGTTCCCTCCAGAGGAGAGCCAATTCGAGTTTCTCTATCTATTTCTTCCCTCTTATATGCTATTTCTACTACTACAACAACAACAACAACTACTACTACTACTACTACTACTACTACTACTACTACTACTACTACTACTACTACTACTACTACTACTACTACTACTACTACTACTACTTTGGGGATATATGGTCTTGTGGTATGACACTCGCTTTCGGATCGGAAGTTCCTGGGTTCGAGCCTCGCTCGGCACATAGTTGAGTCCTTGGAAAAGGCTCTTTATCTCACCGTACTCAGGTGTACAATGAGTACCTTGCCGTTAACAGCGTTGTTTCTGTCCGAAAAAAATATAATATTGCCTAACAGGCGTCATGTCCCGTCCTACGTGTTAAGTGTTGCTGTTGGCCAGTGACCCCTTGTAAAGCGCTTTTGCACGTTTAGTGGATATTGCGCTAAACAAAAGCTCAATTTTATTTTACTACCAATGCTATCACCACTACCATATTATAGCCACTGCTACTACCAGTAATGGGTTGTTTGTTTCAGCGGCACAGTGTCTCGCCTTGTCACAAAGGTCAAGCAATGCTAAGTGTGATCAGTGGTTGGATAGGTGACAGTGCTATTGAAGAATATTGCTCCCGACGTTACACACATTACCCCCTCAATTCACTGTGAATGGGTACCGACTTTAGGCAGTGACAAATTTTGTAAGAATTTTAGTGCTTTAAGGACATCAAATACTCGATTGGTACTGTATGAAAAGAGTATATGGTTCCAAACAGCCTATTGGAGTTACCACCATCTGCATCTGAGGGCCATTATATATATTTGACTTGTCAAATTAAAAAAAAGCATTATTAAAAAATATATTGCAAGTTTATACATATCACTTTTATTGTCATTTCATTTATAATGCACATGCTGATAATCACAAAATCTATAGATTAGGTGTATCTCCACTACAGGTATGTTGGTAAGGTATTCTCATCCCGTGAAGAGAAGGGGGGGGGGGGGGGGGAGGGGAGGAAAATTGATACTTATCACTGAAACTGTATGGTCCCATTTTTAAAAGTGTGATTAAATGCCACCAGAAAAAGATTTGGTCAATAAATGTTCTTTTAAAAAAAAGTAATAGAAACGTTTGTCTTTCTTTTATCAATTTGTTTAAAAATTCAATGAACCTATTTTCTCTGCTCTATAGCTGCATCAGATAATTTTCAAATGAAATAAAGGAAAATTATGCATCCAGAATCAATTAATTTGAAATTACCATGCAAGTTTGCAATTAACTTGATTTATATTGCCAGAAACATGTTGCAAACTATCAAACTGATATAATCTGAAGGAATAATATGTATCTACAATTATACCTATTTTTCTTGAGATATATACCTTGAATATCCGGTACATAAACGTTGAGCCTAACAGTTAAATTTATTAAATGCAATTCATCAGAAATTATATCTCATTCCCCAGTGTTTCCGGAAGTGGAATTGATAAATTGTCCCAATGTCGGTTACATTAAAGAAGGAGACACAACTAGGACATGTCAGTGTCATCTGAAGAATTCAGGAAATCCTCCAGGTGTACCACAGTGGCTGAATTCAAATGGAAATCTTGTTGGAAATGCAATCAACAATGGAAACACCTTATCTCTGCCTGTCATCTATAATCCTAAGGGTGGGTGATTATTAGAGTAACTAGTGTGTGAGACAAAACAATTCTATTTCTATATAATATTTTTTCTTTTAACTTACATGTTTTAATAACAAGAATTGGTGTTTTAACTTACAGAATGAACGAAGATTCTTTATCCTATCGTTGTGAAGTCTGGCAATATTCAAGTCTGATGAAATATGAATATATTTTATAGGATGGGGTGTGCCATTCCGCTCAGTGGTCCGAATCAATATTCAAATCTGATGAAATATAACTATATTTTTATAGGGCGGGGTGTTCCATTCCTCAAAATGATCCACATCGGACCCCAGTCTCAATTCACCTTCTATTTTAACGTCTAATTTTGTTGAAAATATGACATTTAGCTGAAAACTGAAGCTTTTCCGCGTCCTAAAATCCTTGTCATACTATGAAGATCGGTCACGACTATCTTACATAGCTCTGCTCCGAATTCGTAGCATCTTATAGTCAAAATAGCAATATAAAGCAACACATTTTTAATATAAATTCGAACAATTTGAAAATATTTTTCACATTTTGATTTGAAATATTTTAGGTCAAACATCATCTGAATAAATAAGAAATTATATATCTGTATTTTTAAAAAAACAACAGAATTCATTAAAATAGATCATGAAAACGTTTGGTACCAAATCAACCTGTTGTTCAAATGCAGACACCTGGGTGTTCCAATTCGGACACCCAGTTGTTCTGATCCGGTCACCCAGTTGTTCCAATTCGGAGAACCAGTCGTCCCAATTTAGACACCCAGCTGTACTGAATCATAAGCCCGGCTAAAACATATTTTATTCCTCCTCCCCCTCCCCACTCTCCTTCCCCCAATCAACCATCACTATAATTTAGGTCAATCTGCAATATATTTTAGGAAAGTTGTGACGATTCGGCCTACTGTAGAGTCGGTAAAGCCAGATAGTCCGACACGTCGACATAATAAGTAAGAAACGAAACAAAAAGATTAAGAAAGATAGACAGAGGGGACTCGTTGATAAGTTCCATCGGAGTGGAAGATCAGGCCAGTGCACTGGGCCTAGCTTGATCAGTGGAAAGAGAAATAATGAGAAAGTCCGTGTTTTATGGCCTGACAAATGGTAACAATAAAATGAAGGAAACCAAGATTTATAAACACGATACATTTATTACAAAAACAACATTATATGTATAACACAAATAGGAACGACACAACTCTACTTATCTTTAATACTTCTAGTCTCCCTTCTGACATCCACGAATAAGAAAAACAACTAAAATATCATATTATAAAACAGGACCGCTGAAAATGCTGTAAACTTACAAGAACCGTCTCTGGTTTCCCACGCTTTGCTTATACAATTCTAGGGTCGAAACCTGATTGGCTAAATGAGTTGTTTAAAATGCCTAGCAACCCGAGAAAGGTATGGCAAACTCTGGACTCGATCGGGTTATGTCCTAACAACCACCGCCTAAGCTTACCAAAAGTACTTGTATCAACATTAAAGAAATAATCAATAACTTTCTAAGAATTAAAAATAATAATTAATATAACATAAAATGAACAGAATAAGTAACTTCCAGGACCATGATATCCCTTTGAGAGTTTACATTTGAATTTTTATGTAATAAAAGTTCAATAAACTAAATAGATTCCAAAAATATTTTTATAGACATAGGCAAATTAAAACATTTAATGCATTGTGAATATAACTGAAATAAATAGAACTTCTTAAGTATTGTAATTGACATGAGACATGGGTTGCCTAACATCCGATTAAGGGGGTGGGGGGGGGGGAGGTAAGAATTGGCTGCCTTAATAAAAAAAAGTGATTAGTGCCCATATAAATCAAAGACAAGCAAATCACACACATACTAGTTTTATCATTTTCTATCCGTTTAATTAGTATTTACTATACATGGGAAGCCTGGCTCAGCGGTATGCTCTTTGATTCCTACACAAAAATTACAAAGTTCGATCACCCGCCGCTGCTGCTGTATGGCCTTGAGCAAGTCACCTCGCTCTAGCTCAATATGCGACGCTGCATTATGGCTGACAACTGGGTTATTCCAGTCTTCCCTAGTAATATATCCTAGAGGCAAATTTCCCAAATGGGATGAATAAAGGGGCATTTTTTTATCTTAATGTGATAATGGACAAGTGTTTGTCTAAAACTCAAGATACATGATATTTGTAACATATGCAACAGTTATTTTCACGATTACATTCGATGTGTCGGCACATTGAGCTGAGAGAGCTACTTAGGGGTCCTAATTGAAGTACATCACCCTATCGTTTATTTGAATATAACCACGAACCTTAGTGTTTTTACCAAGACAACAGTTATACTGCCACGAATCATTATAGTAATTTCGATAGAGAAAGCTTAAAATTTCTTTTGACTCGCGTATTTTCCCCTTTAAAGCAATGATGAATCATAATCATTTTAACAAATCACTAAACACATACATAACGTTTTTATCAATTCACTAATCACATTTGAAAGCTTAAGCATTTTTATTGCGCAGTTTTCACTGAACGTGCACAAAGCGCTTTATCAGCTAATTAGCAAGAGTTGATTATTTGGTTGAGACACCGGCACAAGGGTTAGGGTTAGGGTTAGGGTTAGTGTTAGGGCCACAGACAAACAGTTTCCATGCTTCTCTATCCTGAGCTAACTTTTTTTTTATCTCGTTCCATGTCTTACCACTTCTCTGTAAATCAGCTTCTTTAATTCTTCTCCATGTTCCTCGTGGCCTTCCCCTTGATCTTCTGTCCTGAGGGTTCCAGTCCAATACTTTCTTTGTTATAGTGGAGTCATTCTTTCTAAGCGTGTGTCCAATCCACATCCATCGTCTTCTTCCTATTTCCTCTCCCACTGGTTTCTGCTGTGTTCTTTTCTATACTTCTTCATTTATTATTCCATCCATCCATTTAACTCTAACTTATACACAGTAATAAAACTGTTCTCTCACATTTGTGACCAATCGTCTCAAAACGGTATTATGTCGGAACGCACCGTATGCTCAAAAGCCGAATTTTATGTTAAAACTGGTCAAAAATATAAATTATTGGCATTAGCACCCTAAAATATGGAATCCATTCTCCTCAATAAAACATACAAACTCAACGATAGTCTGATATTTCTGGCTATAAATTCAATTTTCAACATCTTAATCAACCTGACTTAATACCGTTTTGAGGCGAAGAGTCACATTTAATCACTTAACGTTTCTGAGTTGAGTGATTCCACAATATTACTCTCTGGGGTCCCGTCAAAAACACAACATTCCCCATAGGACGAATAAAGGGAATTTACGACGAAAAACTTATTAAAAATATGTTTTGTTTCCAGATTCAGAGTACGACTGGGGAGTTGGGGGTTATCCCTGGAACTCGAAATCCGATTTGACAGGTGAATGGCTATTTAATGGATGCGATCTGGACAGGTATGAAATGTGTGTGTGTCCGTGTGTGTGTGTCCATGTGTGTGTGTCCATGTGTGTGTCCATGTGTGTGTGTCCATGTGTGTGTGTCCATGTGTGTGTGTCCATGTGTGTGTGTCCATGTGTGTGTGTCCATGTGTGTGTCCATGTGGTGTGTCCATGTGTGTGTGACCATGTGTGTGTCCATGTGTGTGTGTGTCCATGTGTGTGTCCATGTGTGTGTCCATGTGTTTGTGTGTCCATGTGTGTGTCCATGTGTGTGTCCATGTGTGTGTCCATGTGTGTGTCCATGTGTGTGGTCCATGTGTGTGTCCATGTGTGTGTGTCCATGTGTGTGTCCATGTGTGTGTCCATGTGTGTGTGTCAATGTGTGTGTCATGTGTGGTCCATGTGTTGTGTGTCCATGTGTGTGTGTCCATGTGTGTGTCCATGTGTGTGTGTCCATGTGTGTGTCATGTGTGTGTGTGTGTGTGTTCCATGTGTGACTATTCATATGTAACCCACTGTCTTACAACGGTAATATGTCGGGATGAACTGGGTTTTGAACATGGAATTTATATCTAAAAAACAAAACAAAACAAAAAAAAACAAAACAAAAAACAAACTTGAGCTTTTATATAGTGCAATATCCACTAAACGTACTCAAAGCGCTTTACAAGGGGTCCCTAGCCAACAGCAACACTTAACATGTAGAACGAGATATGACGCCTGTTTGGCGCTATTGCAATTTTTTTCCGGACAAAGACAACGCTGTTAGCGGCCAGGTACTCATTTTACACCTGAGTCAGGTGAGATAATGTGAGAAAAGAGTCTTTTCCAAGGCTCAACAATGCGCTGAGCGAGCCTCGAACCCATGACCGTCCGATCCGAAATCGAGTGTCATACCACTAGACCACATACCCGCACATATCTACTTATATGAAACTTTGGGTTAATTTCTCTTCGTTATCATGTAGAATAAATGTTATCCTTTTTTGGATTGCGTAAAACTCAAAGGCCTTCTTTCTAATCATTTTATTTCTAAATTCACTTTAAGGGAACCTTTTCATCTCGACATAATACCGTATTGATATTGACCGCATATATGTAATCTATCTATCTATCTATCTATCTATTGAATCGTGTTTGATACAAATATGGTACGGATAGTGCTCGACATGTACCAAACTCATGTAACACACAGTCCTGACGATGGCTGATTAGGCCTGAAACATCGATGTAGACTGACTCCAACATTGTGTAAATATTAAAATAATATCTATCTATCTATCTATCTATCTATCTATCTATCTATCTATCTATCTATCTATCTATCTATCTATCTATCTATCTATCTATCTATCTATCTATCTATCTATCTATCTATCTATCTATCTATCTATCTATCTATCTATCTATCTATCTATCTTTGTAACTGTGCTTCACAGGCGTCATGTCTCGCCCTACGTTTTTAAGAAATACTAGGTTTATGTTGACTTTGAGTATATTAATTTAGTGAATATTGCGAGCGCCTTATAAAAACGAGTTTAATAAAATAATCGTAAACTTTTTTTCTTATTGCAGTCTTATGATCTTGTTTATTTTTGTTTAGAATGAAATGTTTAAAATACCATTAACCCTAAAACGATCAGTCTTCTTAACATATGGTAATTATTGAGAAGCAAGTAAATACATTACTAAGAGATGAATAGGCTTCATGTTGTTTGTGAGTATAACATGGTATTAATCAGTAATATTTTTTTTTTTTACATGAAATTATCTAAACTATTGAATTTATCTGATTTTTTTTTCTTTTCAGGTCGCCCGAAATGGCTTCAACGCAACAGAGCCCTCATTCTTGCTGACCACAGATCCAACATCTTTTAACACGACTGACCCATCGGTATCGGCAAAGACAACCCTGACCCTAACCCTAACCCTAACCCAACCCTAACCTAACCCTAACCCCTCTCTACACGCCAGTAGACCCCTATGCTGACATCAACAATGTCATCGACAGATACGCCACAATCCTCTATTTGTCTTTGGGATCCCCGGCAACCTGATCTGTTTCATGGTCTGGACGAAGAAAGAAATGCAGAACTCCTCAGGGTTTTATCTCACCGTTCTTGCCCTGACCGATCTGCTCGTCCTGTGTTTTCTGATTGTCTTTGAACTGGACATGTCCTGGGGATTTGTGACAGTTGATTATCCCATCTGGTGCCAGATATACCCTGTTCTATATCTGACTGCACAGCTTATGTCACCTCTCTTGGCTTTGGGCTTTACTGCTGAGAGATATCTGTCCATAAAATACCCACTGAAGAGAATGGTGTATTGTACGATTCGACGGGCAAAAATTGTTGTCGCTGGAATGTTAATATTTACATTTATGCTTAGCCTCCCCCACGCCTACTTTTACACGTTACGTCACGACCATTTTTATAACAGGACGATCTGCGTCACTCGAGCAAGCGTTGAACTAGGAGGCATTCGATCTATTTACACAATATATACAAGCGTTACAGACTTAATATATTTTGTGTTCGGCAACTGTGTCATTCTGGTTCTGAACGTGATGGTCATCATTCAGATAAAACACAACTCTAAATGAGAGAAATTCAACTTCGAGTTTTACAGGATAATAAGGCTGGTTCACCAAACAAGACCAATGTGGCCACAAAGATGTTGCTCGGTGTTTCGTTTTTCCAGATAGCAACAACGATGCCTGTATCAGTAATGTATGCATTGTTTCTATATTTCCAACCCAAGGAGTTTGACTTCTACAGTACGCAAGATGAAGCAGACAGAGTGTATCAAAACTATTATTTGTTTTACCATATCTTAGTCTATGTCAAAGAATATGGAATAAGTCATTATGCATTCAAACTAATCATTTATATCATCATTGGCAGGAATTTTCGAAACAATTTGAAACGGTCGATGTGCAATCTTTGTTCTTATGATCAACAAAATGTTAGTTTTAGTAGGTCTAATAACAGAACGGAAACGATCGGCATGATTTAACATTGGCGTTCTTGACGTAAGCCCGAATCCAAGTCGGAGCATAGGCCACCAATGATGCTTCGCCATTTGACTCTTCTTGGGCTGTCTTCTCCACCTGATCCACCCCTTAACCCCAGTCGGAGAATAAGCCATCAACGATGCTTCTCACCATTTGACTCTTCTCTACTTGCTTTCATGTGTATCCACCCCTTAACCCCAATCGGAGCATAGACCATCAATGATGCTTCACCATTTGACTCTTTCTATGGCTGTCTTCTCCACCGACTTCCATGTGTAACCGCCCCACCTCCTCCTTGCTTCATCCACAGTGCTTCTTTTCAAACTATTTCTTGGCCTCCTGGTCTTCTTCCTCCTCGTGGATTCATGTCAGAGCATGTCTTGTGATGTTGCAGGCATCTTTTCTAAGTGTTTGACTTAGCCATCCCCATTCCCTCTTTCTGATTTATATATATATATAGGTTGGTGGTTGCAGCTTCCAACCCCATGTCCAAGATCGTCCTTAGACATTTGTTAATAAAACTCTGTAATTTGTTGGTGATGTATCTGGTTGTTCTCACAGTAATACAGACTTTACATTAGTACTGACATTTTTTAGTTTTGTCAAGACTCCAATGTCTTTTGATTTTTCTCCCTGACTTTAAAGACTGTACGGTTTGCTATTTCATGATGCGACATCTTTGTCTATGTCTCCATTTGTGTCTACTACTCTGCCCAGATAAGAGAAAGTCTTTACCTCTTCTAGGGTTTCATTTGAAATCTTTAATGGATGTTTGTTGGCGGTTCCTATTCTAAAAAACCTTGTTTTCGCTTTATTTAAACCAAGACCAACTTTTAACGATGTTACAGCTAGGGTCTTGTGTGGCCTTGAGCTAGTCACCTCGCCCCAGTTCAGTTTGCGGCGTTGCACTGCAGCTGGCGCTTGGTTATTCCAGTCTTCTCTTTGCATTGACCCTAGAGACACATTCCTCAATTATATATATTATATATATTATATATATTTTATCTAAAGCAACAGGATACACACCAACATCAAAACAATGTAGCTTAGCCTGGAAGAGAAATATTACTATAATCAAACACCCTCATGAAGCTACACTCAACACGAAAAGTGAGATGTACGGAACGTGTCCACATCGGCGGAAATTCTTGTTAATTAACTTTAAACCGGAACCACTTCAAGAAACAACAACATCAACAAAACAACTCAGTCCTGACGATGGCAAATTAAGCCTGAAACATTAATGTAGACTGTCTCAAACATTGTGGTAAATATTTAAAAAAATAATAATTCGCTCCATTACTACATGTCGAGCACTTTTCGTACCATATTTGTATCAAACACGATTCAATATATATATATATATATATATATAATATATATAATATATATATATATATAATATATAATATAATATATATATATATATATATATATATATATATAATATATATATATATATCTTGGAAAGAAAATCCCAAATGTATGGTATTGAAGTATCATAACTCTTCAATCGCATATAGACATTTATATAGATTTAAAATGACCAAGTTCCTTATCAAGGGAATTCTTAAATTTATTAACATTCTTCGCATTTTTTGGATCAAATTTTAAACAGTTCTATGTTTTGCACTCAGAAATATGAATGCATTTTTCCTAATTGAAGTAAAGTACGTTGAAATAAGTATCTTTAGATCGTCTTTACTGGTGAGTTTTTTTTTTATAATCCGTGTATTTTGTTGTCAAGACTGTGAACTCAATTTATATAATTGAATTATACCACATCTCTTTCTTCTATATTTTAACAAGCACACCGGCTGTTCAATGAGCGGGATGATAAGTCTTTAGACAATTAAATATATACCTAATTCAAGTATTGAAAAAAAAGTTGAAACTCAATTACAATGGTCTTAACTCTCTCCGTACCAGCCATTTTCAGGATTTTCCCCAAAACTTCACACCCAACTAACACAAAAATAATCTTTTATCACTTTGGATACAATAGCAGTAGGTTCATGACATATATACTTTCTTTAGCAAAACATGCTCTACAACACACTGTTCATTTTTTTAAATTTTATGATGTACAAAAGAAATTTGAATAAGAAAAATGTTGGTTGTATCGTAACGAATGTGACGATTTTCCAATAGGTGGTAAGGAGAGAGTTAAAAGAGGGGTGGGGGTAGGGGGTTCTAAAAACCCTCAATATGACTTGTTTCTAATCTTATGGAGTTATTTTTTGTTTGGGGGGGGGGGGGGGGGGTTCAAATGATTCAAAATGAGCACATGTGCCACAATTTTGACAATTCTCAGAAAACGGTCCCCGCGGCGGCCATCTTGTATTATGTGTCTAGATTGTTCAAATCAGTATGTGTGATGAACCATTCGGGATAATGTCCAACTTGTTCCGTATACAACACGCCGTCCGTTATTAATGGAAATATGTCGGTCAAGGCAATCTATTCGTTGTTATCTTTGAATAATCGGTCAATTCAAGATATATATTTTTTTTCTAAGTACCATAAAATAATGGAAGGCAGATAACATAAATGAGCTATAACTTCTAAACAAGCCAAAATACTGTAAAAAGTCTAATAATATATCACCAAGCCTTATTATACTAATTATATTAAATCAAATTAATCTGTAGACAAAATGGGGTGGAACAATTAATGGTGACTTCTATTCATATGTCGCTTATTTTTACCCTAGCCCACCGAGTTCTACTATATATTATTTAATAGTGAAAACGTAGACTGTTGGTATGAATCGTCCCAAACTTGCCGACATTTTGCCTCGCTCTATTCGTCACACGCCAAGTAACGTTGAGAACTAAGACTTCCCGTTCTAAGTGTTACGGTAGACTTTCTGTGCCCTAACCTCTCCTTAATGAACAGTAAATTTTTAGACGTCCTAAGAATTCCCTTTTAACACGGGAACGGAGAGATCTTTTCTGCATTGAAATGATTCTTTCTCATAACAATAATAGCAGGCGAGCCCAGTCCAAAGGTTTGAATATAATTAGGGTTTTGCATTGAAAGGTCGATTGTTTTGTTTTTTTTGGTCACTATTAATCTCATTTTCCCACCATCTTACTCTTAAGCCCGTCATCTTCACAGATAAATTAACTCAGACACCTGTGGGATGTTTTTGTGATTATTGCAAATTTATGAACTGGCTGTGCATGTATTTCCGGTCTACGAATCGAGACGGATTAGGCTAAGCCACCTGAGATCCGAGAGAGGAGAGAGTGTGTGTGTGGTGTGCGCGTGTGTGTGTGTGTGTGTGCGTGTGTGACAGAGAGGAGAGTGAGGGAGAGTGAGAGAGAGTGAGAGAGAGAGAGGGTGAGAGAGAGATAGAGAGAGGGAGGGAGAGTGAGTGAGAGAGAGTGAGAGAGATAGAGAGAGATATAGAGAGAGGGAGGGAGAGTGAGTGAGAGAGAGAGAGAATGAGAGAGTGAGTGAGAGAGAGAGGGAGAGAGAGCGAGAGAGAATGAGAGGAGAGAGAAGAAAGAAGAAGAAGAAGAAAAGAAGAAGAAGAAGAAGAAGAAGAAGAAGAAGAAGAAAGAGGAGAAGAAGAAGAAGAAGAAGAAGAAGAAGAAGAAGAAGAAAGAAAAGAAGAAGAAGAAGAAGAAGAAGAGAAGAAGAAGAAGAAGAAGAAGAAGAAAGAAGAAGAAAAGAAGAGAAAAGAAGAAGAAGAAGAAGAAGAAGAAGAAGAAGAAGAAGAAAGAAGAAGAAGAGAAGAAGAAGAAGAAGAAAGAGAAAAGAAGAAAGAGAAGAAGAAGAAAAGAAGAAGAAGAAAAAAAGAGAAGAAGAAGAAGAAGAAGAAGAAGAAAAGAAGATGAAGAAGAAGAGAAGAAGAAGAAGAAGAAGAAGAAGAAGAAGAAGAAGAAGAAGAAGAGAAAAAAGAAGAAGAAGAAGAAGAAGAAGAAGAAGAAGAAGAAGAAGAAGAAGAAAAGAAGAAGAAGAAGAAGAAAGAAGAAGAAGAAGAAGAAGAAGAAAAGAAGAAGAAGAAGAAGAAGAAGAAGAAAAGAAGAAGAAGAAGAAGAAAGAAGAAGAAGAAGAAAAGAAA
>NC_088373.1:22188946-22251446 GCF_034508935.2 Berghia stephanieae | reverse complement strand
CCTTGTGTGGAATGACCTGACCAGAAGGATATGAGAAGAAAAAATCTATTAATAGTTTTAAATAATTATTAAAGCACTACTTTTTTACCGTTACATTTCATGATATTGATACGATATTACATACACTGCTGCTTTTGATATCATTGTTGTATATGCATTAAATATGTAAAATGTGTATACTCGTTTGTCACGTGCATCGAGCGTCATGCAGTGATGAAAAATGTGCGATATAAATGCCATGTGTTATTATTATTATTATTATTATTATTATTATTATTATTATTATTATTATTATTATTATTATTATTATTATTATTAATATTATTACATCCTACCCCAGACTTACACTAATTGGAGAGCGGGACAACCTGACAATTATAACTATGGTGAGCATTGTGTCATGATATTTGGCAATCAAGTCGCAAATGGACTGGGAGGCCAGTGGAACGACTTTGGCTGTTTCAAGAACCTACCGTTCCTGTGTGAACGGGACTATGAATGTAAGCCTTTTAGGAAAGTTTCCTTTAAATTCCATGAAATTAGCAATTAAAATTAGTAGTAGTTGTAATAGTAGTAATAACAGTAGTAGTAGTAGTAGTAGTAGTAGTAGTAGTAGTAGTAGTAGTAGTAGTAGTAGTATTAGTAGTAGTAGTAGTAGTAGTAGTAGTAGTAGTAGTAGTAGTAGTTAGTAGTAGTAGTAGTAGTAGTAGTATAGTAGTAGTAGTAGTAGTAGTAGTAGTAGTAGTAGTAGTAGTAGTATGTAGTAGTAGTATAGTAGTAGTAGTAGTAGTTAGTAGTAGTAGTAGTATATTAGTAGTAGTAGTAGTAGTAGTAGTAGTAGTAGTAGTAGTAGTAGTAGTAGTAGTAGTAGTAGTAGTAGTAGTATAGTAGTAGTAGTAGTAGTAGTAGTAGTAGTAGTAGTAGTAGTAGTAGTAGTAGTAGTAGTAGTAATAGTAACAGTAGTAGTAGTAATAGTAGTAGTCGTTATAGTAGTAGCAGTAGTGGTTGTAGTAGTGTTTGTAGTAGGAAGAGTAGCAGTCGTAGTGGTGGTGGAGGCGGTTGTTGTAGTAAGAGTAGTAGTAGTGGTAGTAGTAGTGGTGGTGGAGGCGGTTGTAGTCGTGGTTGCAGTAGTAGTAAGAATAAAGTAGTGGTGGTGGTCGCAGTAGCAGAAGTAGTAGTAGTAGTACAAACATTAGTAGTAGTACTGGTGGTGGTGGTGGTCATGCTGTTGGCTGAAGAAGGATTTTGAGTTCGAAATATTTTGTGGTTTTTTTCTCCTTGTTTTTGTATTGACTTTGACCTGCGTAGACAATGAAAAAACTGAATTTTCTGTATTGTATAGCTGGTTGGCTGTGTATGAATTTACGGCTATGTGGTCTTGTGGTATGACACTCGCTTTCGGATCGGAAGGCCCTGTGTTCGAGCCTCGCTAGGCGCATAGTTGAGTCCTTGGAAAAGACTCTTAACTCACATTCTCCCACCGTATTCAGGTGTAAAATGAGTACCTGGTCGTTAACAGCTGGTTCTCTGTCCGAAAATATTGTATTATAGCCTAACTGGCGACACGTCCAGTCCTACATGTTAACTGCTCCTGTTGGCCAAGGACACCTTGTAAAGGGCCTTGAGCACGTTTAGTGGATATTGAGCTATATAAAAGCTCAATTTAAGCTCAATTTAATTTTATTTGATGATGGTCATGGAAGTTGGAGTTGCACAGGTTTGGTTGTGCAGATATTATGTTGTTGGGTGTGGGTGTGAATTTTTAGATGTGCAGACATATAGTATTTATAGTCACTTTTTGGTCCCTGGGTAACACCTCCCCCCCCCCCCAGTCTCTCTCTCTCTCTCTCTCTCTCTCTCTCTCTCTCTCTCTCTCTGTGTGTGTGTGTGTGTGTGTGTGTGTGTGTGTGTGTGGTATATATCTCTCTCAATCTCTCTCAATTAGTATCAACGACCCTAACAAATAATAAATCGCTCCTCTTGTCCTTCTCCGTTTCTTTAAACTCTTTTTCGTCACATTTAATAAAATAAAAAATAAAATTCCCTTTATTCATCCCATAGGGGAAATTTGTGTCTAGGGTCTATTCCAAGGGAAGACTGGAATAACCCAGGCATCAGCCACAGTGCAGCGCTGCAAATTGAGCTAGGGCGAGGTGACTTGCTCCATGCCACACAACGATGCGGCGAGTGATCGAACTCGGTACCTTTCGGGTATGAAGCAAAGACCGTACCACTGAGCCACGCTGCCCCTTTAATCATAATAATAATAATATTCTCATTTTGGTCCAAATGGCACAGATGACAGAGCACTAGCTTTGAAAGCAAAAGGATTGATATCAACCCCGGATGTAGTCTAGATAATATTCTGAGCCCTCTGTACACCCAGCATTGATTAGGTAGTTGGGTATTTTTGGTCTGGCGGAAAGTACTTTGCGATAATGATGATGATGATTATTATTATTATTATTATTATTATTATTATCATCATCATTATTATTATAAGGATGATAATGACGTCTATTCTTATCATCATTATCTTTATTTACTCAAAGCAAAGAAAATCTCATGTGGCGACGATTCCATCTACTACGGGGAAGACAACTCTTGCATCAAGATTGTCGAAGAACCTGAGACTTGGGATGTCGCAAAATCCAAGTGTGAAGCCAGTAATAGTAAACTTCTGATGATTGACAGCAATGTCAAAAATGAATTTGTTACCGGTAAGTTGATGAATTTGTTATCAGTAATTTAATTAATTTGTTATCGGTAAGTTAATGAATTCATTACGATGGTAAGTTAATGAATTTGTTACTGGTAAGTTAATGAATTTGTTACTGGTAAGTTAATGAATTTGTTACTGGTAAATTATGAATTTTTTATCGGTAAGTTAATGAATTTGTTAATGGTAAATTATTGAATTTGTTATTGGTAAGTTGATGGATTTGTTACTGATAAATTAATGAATTTGTTATCTGTAAGTTAATGACGAATTTGTTACTGGTAAATTGCTTATGAATTTGTTCCGGTAATTTGTTACCAATACATTGTTGATGAATTTGATTTTGTTTGATAAATAAGTTATAGATAAATTGGATTTGTTATAGGTATGTTGATGATGAATATATTAGTGTTAAATTGATGATGAATTTGTTATCTGTTTTTTGATTATGAATTTGTTACTGGTACATTGATTCGATGATAAATATATTATGGTAAATTGATGATGCATTTGTTACTGGTAAGCTTTTGATGAATTTGATACTAGTAAGTTGATGATGAATTTGATAATGGTAAGTTGATGATGAATTTGTTAACGATAAGTTAATGCTGTTTAACAACTTATTGTCTTTATCAATCTGATACAGACACAAACAAAGAAGTGAAGTGGCACCCCTCATTCAATCAATATTATTATAAAGCAAGCTGGAAATTCTTAACCCTCTAATGTCTAAGAAAATTGTGAATTTTTAAAAAGTGCATGCAGAAAGACGATGAACGTTAACCTTTTTAAAATACAAATTTATTCTCTTAAAATGATTTTTTCAAAAACATGTTGTGTCAGTTTTTAACGTCATTGCTGTTTTCACATAAAAAAACAAAAAACAAAAAAAAAATAAATAAAGAATGTTGGGCTTTTATATAGCGCAATATCCACTAACTGTGCTCAAAGCGTTTTACAAAGGGTCCCTGACCACAGCAACACTTAACATATAAAACGAGACATGACGCGATATTACTTTTTTTCCGGACAGAGACAACGCTGTTAACGACCAGGTACTCATTTTACACCTGAGTACGGTAGATAATGTGATTAAAGAGCCTTTCCAAGGCCTCAACTATGCGCCGAGCTAGGCTCCAACTCAGGACCTTCCGATCCAAAAGTGAGTGTCATAGCACTGGACAACATAGTCACACTCTATGTGTACATAACATTTTGATAAATTATATTACACACGGTAGATGGCTTTTCTCCCGTATGTCCATTTTACTTGAAGTTTTACGGTTATAATTGTTTTGTTTGTCGAAAGGTTTTGAGCAAACAGGTCATACAGAATCATATTTCCATTCATTCAGTATCAGTTGCCAGTTAGGCGTCTTTTTGTATTAAGACTCTTACAATATCAGTCAATGCATAAAGCCAGATACACAATCACACCCGAGTAAAGTCTGGAGATTTGTGTAAAGTGCCTTACCCAAAGACACAACATCAGAACCAGAATTTTCCACGATCACTATAATCAATCCGGCCATTGATCACGCTTAACTCGCTAACGACGAGTCATTGTGCTAATGGGCCAACGACGCAATAGTTGGAAATACGGAGCCATTGTCGGATGTGTCGGCTGAGATCGATCTCAGGCGAAGTTGATATTTTTTTCTAAAACCCCTGGTCATTGGGTTGCTGGATCTGTCAGATCTGGTGAAAAGTACTCTGCGATAAATTAGTGTCCAATTCAAAGGCTAGCTAGTGCCCATTTCACGCTATAGAAAGCAGGATAGGCTCCGGTTCTATGGGCTAAATACCAATATGTATCATTTCAAACGTTTTATGGTTTTTCTGTTTACAGAAAATCTCGACAGTGACAAGTTTTTTTGGATAGGAGTTCGAAACCAGAATCCACATGGATTGGATTTCTACAACGTGGATGGAGTGAAAACGGTTTGTAGTTTTAAAAACACCACCGCTGCGACTACTACAGCTACAATCACATCACAACCATCACTTCCACCACCACAAACACCACAACTTTCAATGTCGAGATTATATGTATTTATCGCCCCTGCCCAGAAATTCTCACAGTAAATTCTGTCTTGAATTTCAGGAAGAGGTCCTCAACCACATATTGAAAAAGTCACTATTTATATTTATTGGCGATTTCAAAAGTCACTTCTATGCGTAACATTCGCCCATGAATATAATCAAAGATTTGCTTTCAGAGCATGACCTAAAACAGCACATAACGTAGGCAACTCATTAATTTGGAAGTACGATTGATTGGGTCATTTCCCCTATCAGCACGTACAAACAACAGACATGATAGACTTGGCGCTATCAGACCATTGTGGAATTTTTGTCGACCTTGATCTGTGTACAGCTTCCCCTCCAAAAAGAGAAGTGGAAACGAGAGACTAAAAAATATGTATGTTCAAAGTTTTAAATCTGAACTCAATAAAAAAATTTCAAATTTGAAAAATATATTAGACTTCAACAGTATGGCTATAAACACTCTTAACGAATACGCTGCATTGAAAACTCGTGTCATTTCAGAAAGACCAAATACAAACTGGTTTAACTCGAAGATAAAACAAGCCAAAATTTGGAAAAGGAAGGCAGAAATGTTTGGCGAAAAGTGGCTTCGAATTACACAAAGAAATTTATAAATCTGTAAAAAATAAGTTCTACAATTTGGTAAAGATGGCCAAAAGAAATTATTACAACACTAAAATAGAAAACATCAAAACTTGTAAAGAACTAAACAGAATAACTAACATCCTACTAGGGAAACAAAAGAACTGTCAATTCCCAGTTTCAAAAAGTGATTTCCTCCTTGCTGAAGATTTTGCCACCTTCTTTATAGCAAAATTACAACATCAGGCAAAGTTTGGATAAATCAACACATTCACCACCCACCTTCAAATCTTTTAAAGAAACAGTTCTGGAAATGTTCTTGACTCCTGCAACCGAAGAGGAGGTTCGAGAGACCAGCATGAAATGTCCATCTAAGCACTGTAATCTTGACCCCCTTCCCTCATATCTGCTGAAAGAATGTCTCGACGTTGTGCTTCCAACAATTACCAACCTTAAAAATGACTCTCTTTCCTCTGGAAGAGTGTCTGATGTATTTAACAATGCCATCGCCAAACCCTTGAAAAAAAAATGTCAGATGCGAACATAAATAATTACACAAATTATTATTATAGACCTGCTTTGAACCTTTCATTTTTATCTATGTTTCTTGAATGAATTGTCTTAAAAGGCTATTGCTACATGAAAATTGTAATAATCTAAGTGACTGTTTCCAGTCTGACTGTAAATCGTACTACAGCACTAGAGCTGGCCTTCTAAAGCTTAGTACCGACATTCTTAACAATTTAGACGTAAATAGCGTATCTCTTTTGGTTTTATTAGATCTATCAGCTGCGTTTGATAAAATTAACCACTCAATAGTGATCAAACGTTTGAGTATAACATTTTGGATCAGAGGAACAGTGATTGAATGGTTAAGTCATATTTTGAATATAGGAAACAAGTTGTCCAGATTGATATGGCTAGATCAAATAAATTATGTCTTTGGTGTGGTGTTCCACAAGGGTCAGTCTTGAGTCCGGTTATTTTTAACATGTATACTCAACCTCTCTTCTAAATTTTGTAAGAAATTAAATTTCCTATCACTTTTATGCTCACGATACAAAGATATACAAGTTTGATTTTCCGTGCAATATTCCTGCATTGATGGCGGCTATCAAGAAATGCATTGCAGAAGTAAAATGTTGGATGGAAACGAATAAGTTGACATTGAATGATGAAAAGACAGAAGTTATGCTATGCACTAGAAAAAGCAGAAATGGCTTGATGGAACATTTAAGTGTGAATGAAATAGTTATCCAATTCAACCCTCGACAGGCGTTAGAAATCTCGGGGTATTCTTGGAACATGATTTTTAAAAATGAAAATACAAATCGACAGCCTCTGTAAAACTCTTACAAATAATCTTAAGAAAATATCCACAATTAAATTAGAGATTTCCTTACTAAAGATGCAACAATGAAACTCGTAACAACTCTTGTTATACTATTATTATTATCAATATTATTATTATTATTATTATTATCATTATATTATTATTATTATTATTATTATTATTATTATATTATTATTATTATTATTATATTATTATTATTATTATTATTATTATTATTATATTATTATTATTATTATTATATATTATTATTATTATTATTATTATTATTATTATTATTATTATTATTATTATTATTATCATTATTATATTATTATTATTATTATTATTATTATTATTATTATTATTAATTATTATATATTATTATATTATTATTATTATTATTATTATTATTATTATTATTATTATTATTATTATTATTATTATTATTATTATTATTATTATTATTATTATTATTATTATTATTATTATTATATTATTATATTATTATTATCAATATTATTATTATATTATTATTATATTATTATTATTATTATCATTATTATTATTATTATTATTATTATTATTATCATTATTATTATTATTATTATTATTATTATTATTATTATTATTATTATTATTATTATTATTATTATTATTATTATTATTATTATTATTATATTATTATTTATTATATTATTATTATTATTATATTATTATTATTATTATTTATTATTAATTATTATTATTATTATTACATCCTACCCCAGACTTTCACTAATTGGAGAGCGGGACAACCTGACAATTATAACTATAGGGAACATTGTGTCATGATATTTGGCAATCAAGTCGCAAATGGACTGGAAGGCCAGTGGAACGACTTTGGCTGTGGCAACAAGCTACCTTACATGTGTGAACGGGACTATGAATGTAAGCCTTTTAGGAAAGTTTCCTTTAAATTCCATGAAATTAGCAATTAAAATTAGTAGTAGCAGTAGCAGCAGTAGTAGTAGTAAGTAGTAGTAGTAGTAGTAGTAGTAGTAGTAGTAGTAGTAGTAGTAGTAGTAGTAGTAGTAGTAGTAGTAGTAGTAGTGGTAGTAGTTGTAGTAATAGTAGTAGTAGTAGTAGTAGTAGTAGTGTAGTAGTAGTAGTAGTAGTAGTAGTAGTAGTAGTAGTAGTAGTAGTAGTAGTAGTAGTAGTAGTAGTAGTAGTATTAGAAGTAGTAGTAGCAGTATTAGTGGTAGTAGTAGTAGTATTAGTAGTAGAAGTAGTTGTAGTTATAGTAGTAGCAGTAGTAGTTATAGTAATGGTTGTAGTAGTAAGAGTAGTAGAGAAGTGGTGGTGGAAGCGTTGTAGTATTGGTTACAGTAGTAGTAAGAATAAAAGTAGTGGTGGTGGCAGTAGCAGTAGAATAGTAGTAGCAGTAATGGTACAAACATTAGTAGTAGTACTGGTGGTGGTCGTCGTCATGCTGTTGGCTGGAGAAGGATTTTGAGTTCGAATATTTTGTGGGTTTTTTTCTTGTTTTGAAGTATTGACTTTGACCTTCGTGGACAATTAAGAAACTGAATTTTAATAAGAAATTTAGACATTGGTGGTTGTAACCTGTATTGTATAGCTGGTTGGCTGTGTATGAATTTGCGGCTATGTGGTCTTGTGGTATGACACTCGCTTTCGGACCAGAAAGTCATGGGTTCGAACCTCGCTAGGCGCATAGTTGAGTCCTTTGAATAAACTCTTTACTCACATTCTCTCACCATACTCAGGTAACAGCTGGTTCTCTGTCCGAAAATATTGTAATATAGCCTAACCGGCGTCATGTCCCGTCCTACATGTTAAGTGTTCCTGTTGGCCAAGAATCCTTGTAAAGGGCTTTGAGCACGTTTAGTGGATATTGCGGTATATAAAAACTCATTTTAATTTAATTTGATGGTGGTCTTGGAAAGTAGAGTTGCACACATTGTGTTGTGCAGATGTTCTGTCCTTGGGCGTGGGTGTGAATTTTTGGATGCGCTGACTTATACTTATAGTTAGTCATTTTTGGTCCCTAGGGAACACCGTAAAAAAGGTTAAAATTGATATAAAAATTAGGAGTCATTCCAGTGGTGCTAGTATTATGACAATGTTGTTCTTTGTGTTATTCCTTTTCTTTAACCCTCTCCGTACCACCTGCAGCAAACATTTTTTTTCTTATTCAGATTTTTTTTCATATCACAATGATCTTTGTTTAACCAATAAGAACATAAAGTTGTTATGTAGAGAGATTGTTTGAATTTTAAAAAATCAATTTTTCTGCTGGGTAAGTCTGCCATTTTGGGAAACTACTGAAAATGGTCGGTAAGGAGAGAGTTAACTCACTCAACCCTAACACCGACTATATCCGTAGTTTACCCGGTTTACTTTTACCCCATGCCTATTTATTACACAGAAAGACAAATTGTAGGCGTAGTATCAAAGGTAATGTTTTTCATTTTTACATGTTAATGGTAGTTGAATAAAATATGCTCATTTTAAATACATTTTTTTCCAATTTTGAAAAGTATAAAAAATCACTAGGATTGAGTGAGTTAATGACCACTGTTTTACGTGTATGATGTAGTGTGTCGACCAAACAGCTTTCAACAGAAAAAAAAATGCATTTCCCATGTCTAAATCTATTTCCATGAATCTAAAAATAGAATCTATTAGTGCTGGGGTGGGGTGGGGGGAAAGGGGGTGCACATATTAGCAGGTCCGATAACCAAACGCAATAGGGAACAAAGGTGTGATGTCAAAAAACTGGTTTCAATCTCATTGGAAGTGTAAAACCAGTCTTTCTCGAGTAAATGAATTTTTGTTTCAGAGTGATGGCATCTTATTTTCTAGTCTAACTATAATATGCTGATCGTCTATATTGACCATTCCTCCCCTCTCTTCTACGTCCCGTAATCCTTAGAATCAAATATCCATCCTGGGTTATTTCAATCTTCCCTGGAATAGATCCTAGAGACAAATTATCCCTATGGGATGAATAAGGGAAATTTTAATTTATTTAAAAAAATTATTTAGAGGTCTGTTGGTCTAAATCATTCTTTACAGAATATGATGATATGATATGGTAGCTTGAGAAACCATTGAAAAGCGATTTGAGTATATTTTATTAAGTGAATATTATGCTAAATAAAAAAAAAACAAAAAGGGCATCATTAGAACCCGTCGCCAAGGCATTCCACGAAGGAATATAAATAATTCATCAAACAAGATGTCTGATGTCAACAGGAATCACCCATATTGTCACAGTGAGATACCGTCGCCAAGGCATTTTACGAAGGAATATAAATAATTCATCAAACAGGATGTCTGATGTCAACAGGAATCACCCATATTGTCACAGTGAGATACCGTCGCCAAGGCATTTTACGAAGGAATATAAATAATTCATCAAACAGGATGTCTGATGTCAACAGGAATCACCCATATTGTCACAGTGAGATGCGGTCGCCAAGGCATTCCACGAAGGAATATAAATAATTCATCAAACAGGATGTCTGATGTCAACAGGAATCACCCATTTTGTCCAAAGTGAGCAAATTGGGGGTTAATAATCTTGCCCAATGAAAAAAAATGAAAGTGCCTTAAGCAGGACTCGAACCCAGGTCCTTACGGATCACAGTCACAGTGCAATGCCTTAACCACTCGGCCACTTGTCTACATAAAAACTTAAGTTAATATTTTTTGTTTGTTCTTGTCTTCAGAGATTCTGGCATCCATGGAATCTGGACCAGCCAGACAACACTAAGGGGAGGGAACCATGTGTGATTTGGATTGGTACCAGCAGGAGTCCAAGCAGATTCTTAGAAAAGTGGCCAGATTATTCATACGAAAGGATTTTTTCCTCTATTTGTGAAATGCCTATTTCAATGTAGTTAATGTCTTAACTTTATTAATTATTCTAGATACTGTTAATGCTTTTTGGTAACTTATGATATATTGCTTATATTGGGTGATGACAACCCGCTCTCTCCTCCCAAAAATTAATATATTGTCATATTTTAGTAAGGGCACATATGTTTTAGGACCCCCCCCCCTCCCACGCCCCCCCCCCCCCCCCTCCCACAAAAAAAAAATAAACAAAAACCCCAAACAAATGAAAAAAACACCAAATAAAAAATAACAAGGACAAAAAATACCCAAAAAACCCCACAAAAATAACAACAAAAAACAAAAACACAAAAACAAAATCAAACAAAAAAAAAAACAATAATCCCTCCCCCCCCCCAAATAAAAACAAACGATCAAACGAATTGATCTATCTAGATCTACCTAAGTTAGTTTCTACTTTAATTTTCTAATTTTTATTTGTAAGACGCAGAATAAAAACCCCATTAATTATGACATACAAAATTAACGCAAAATAATCGGGTTTTCCAGATTTTTGGTTTATAGATTTTTGAGTCTCCTCAAAAAAAAGACTGGCACTGGCATGGCAGTTTAACACAATCAGGGTACTTGGTGATGTGGTTTGTGATATTTAAGATTAACCCCCCCCCCACCCCCCCCCCCCCCCCCCCCCTGAAAAAATAAAGAAAAAAAAAGAAAGAGATGTAGACAACAGGCCCCCGTCCTTTTTTCTCATTTAAAACAATTCAATGATAGATAGTCTGAGAAATGTGTGACATTTTTAAAAACTTTTTTTTAAAAAGCCCTTTGAGGTTTTGACGAAAGGCATTATAGAAATTAAATATGCTTATTATTATTATTATTATTATTATTATTATTATTATTATTATTATTATTATTATTATTATTATTATTATTATTATTATTATTATATTATTATTATTATTATTATTATTATAATTATATACACTGACATTCAATATCCTAACATAAAATAAATGATAAAAAAAACACAGCTGTATATAATATTGGTAATTTGTATCGACTTTTTAAGTTTTCTCGACAACTCTGGTTCCTATGAATAAATTAGATGTTTTGCCTGGAACAGGTTATGGTATTTTTTCAGGTGTAGCTCTTTTTTTATACAATTTGTGACCCTTCACATCAAAACGGTATTAAGTCGGGATGGTTAAGATGTTGAAAATTGAATTTAAAGCCAGAAATATCAGACTTTGAGTTTGTATGTTTTATTGAGGAGAATGGATACCCATAATATGGGTATTAAAATATTATTTTAGGGTGCTAATGTCAACAATTTATATTTTTGACCAGTTTAATATTTAATTCAGCTTTTAAGTATTTGGTTTGTTCCGACATGATACCATTTTGAGATGATGGGTCACATATGGGCAACTAAACATTGATGCACTGCGTTCATTAAAAAACCCATAACATCCGCCAACTGGATATAGATAGTATACGCTTGGCTTAGAAGCTCATAACATTGCCATCCGGAAGTATAACGGACCAACACACAAAACTGTGTGTATCCATGAACGTTTATAGTCGGGTTAATACAGTTCAGTGAGCATTAATCCTAAACGCGGATGGCAAAAAACAATAACAAAGACCTGAGTGACGTCATCTTTGAACTATCTATAGCGTACCAACACACACAACTATGTGGATTATAGTGTGATAAATACTATTTAGTGAGAACCACTCATAGAAATGAATGGCTAAAACTAAAAACAATAACAAAGAACTGATTGACTTCAATTTCGTTTTGTTTATAGATAGTATGCGCTTGGCTAAGAAGTTCACAACATTGCCATCCGGAAGTATAACTGGCCAACACACAAAACTATGTGTAACGATGAACGTTTATAGCCTGGTTAATACAGTTTAGTGAGAAGTACTCATAAACGCGGATGGCAAAAACCAATAACAAAGGCCTGAATGACGTCATCTTCGATCTATCTATAGATAGTTCTAAGATGACGTCACTCAGGTCTTTGTTATCATTTTTTGCCATCCGCGTTTATGAGTAATGCTCACTGAACTGTATTAACCTGACTATAAACGTTCATGGATACACACAGTTTTGTGTGTTGGTCCGTTATACTTCCGGATGGCAATGTTATGAGCTTCTTAGCCAAGCGCATACTATCTATACTGAACATGAAATAAACTCATGCCGAAGGCCATCTGGCTTCAACAGTCTGATGTCACGTCCGCCCAGCAACGATGAGCTTGGTTCTAAACAAAGAAAATCGGTACTTTTTATTCTTCATGCTGGCTAGAACATTTTCACATGTCATGTGATCAGAATGTATAAGTAGGTATAAAAGTCAAAATATGATCAGATTTATAATATTTTTCTCCCCTAGATACACTTTTATGCTCGTCGGAGAAGTATTTCATAAGGGCATCCGCCATTCTTCCAATAGTTTAAAACCAGTTACTAAGTTATTATGCGTCATTACGAGGGAAGTGATGTCACGACTGTTGAAGCGTATTGTGGAAGGATCTCACACACGGGATAGGAGAGGCGGCCGAGGCTTTCCAATTGTCTGACTTTTTGGTGGCCACTCTACAACGACAGCTTGATACCGTTTTGACACTTCAAGTCACAAAACTCTTCAATAGTCGTCGTAACGTCACTTCCTTCCTAATGACTCATGGTAAATTAGTAACACTGGCTCTAAACTATCGGAATAATGGCGGACGCCCGTATGAAATATTTCTCCGGCGAGCAGAAAAGCGTATCCAGAGGAGAAAAAAAACCCACATGAATTTGATCATGTTTTGATTTTTTCATTCTGATCACATGGCATATGAAAAGTTCTAGCCAGCATGAAGAATAAAAAGTAATGATTTTCCTTTTTTAGAACCATGATGGCAGCCTTTCCTGGGCGACGTGACATCAGACTATTGAATCCAATTGTCGTGACTTTTTGGTGGCCACCCTACAACGACAACTTGACACTTCAACTTCAAGTCACAAATTTTAATTTTCCTTACACAGCAGATCATTGGCTTTTTGTCGTTTTTGGTTTGGAAAGAATTTCTTTATGTGACGATTCGGGCCACTCCCAGAGAGTCGGTAGAGCTAGATAGTCCGAAACGTCAACATACAGAAAGAAAGAGAGAGAGAGAGAGAGAGAGAGAGAGAGAGAGAGAGAGAGAGAGAGAGAGAGAGAGAGAGAGAGAAATTAGTAGGAGTGAAATATCTGTTCAATGTTATAGTTATCATATAACGTTATAACAAGTGTAACTAATTGACAAATTGCCACGTTTATGGACAATAAAGATCTATTATTATTATTATTATTATTATTATTATTATTATTATTATTATTATTATTATTATTATTATTATTATTATTATTTTATTATTATCATTATAAAGAAAAGATAATAATAAAGATAGACAGAGGGAACTCGTTGATAGGTTCCCTAGGAGAGGAAGATCAGGCCACTGTACTGAACCTAGCCTGAACAGAGGGAAGAGAAAGAAGGAGAAGGCCCGTGTTTCACGGCTAGACAACGGTTACAACAATAAAATAAAAGAAATCAAGATTAACAAATGCGATACATTTATTACGGAAACTAAGTTACATTTACAACACAAATGTGACCCTTCGCCTCAAAACAGTAATAAGTCGGGTTGATTAAGATGTTGAAAATTGAATTTATAGCCAGAAATATCAGACTTGTGTTGAGTTTGTATGTTTTATTGAGGAGAATGGATACCATATTTTAGGGTGCTAATGCCAATAATTTATATTTTTGACCAGTTTTAACATAAAATTTGGCTTTTAAGCATCTGGTTCGTTCTGACCTAATACCGTTTTGAGACGATGGGTCACAAATAGAAACGACACAACTCTACTTATCCATTCATCCTACTTGTCTCTCTCCTGACATCCACGAATAAGGAACACCACGATAACAACAACGTAACACAACCGCTGGAATGGCGGTATTGTGTGCAGTTCAACAAAACTTACAAGAAATCTCTCTCTCATTTCCCGCGCCTCGCTTTTATAGCAGCGCTGGTTCGAACTCCCTGATTGGATAGTAAGGTGTTCAGAATACCTAGCAACCCGAGGAAGGTACGGTCTTGTGGTATGACACTCGCTTTCGGATCGGAATGTCCTGGGTTCGAGCCTCGCTCAGCGCATAGTTGTGTCCTTGGAGAAGACTCTTTACTCACATTCTCTCACCGTACTCAGATGTAAAATGAGTACCTGGCCATTTACAGAAAAATGCAATATTAATATTGCCTGTGTCATATTTAGTCCTACATGTCAGGGACCCCTTGTAAAGCGCTTTGAGCACGTTTAGTGGATACTGCGCTATGTAAAAGCTCAACATCTTAACAACATATAGTACGAATCTGAGGTGAATTGGTCACAAATGGCTGCAGTGGTCTAACTTGTTGAAAATACTAACGAAAGAGTGAAAAAGGAGAGGCTTCGTATGGGAACAAAACAGACAATGGACTTTTCACGTACAAACCCTTCGTCAGCACAACAATACACAAATTAACGTGGAAAACAAATAAAATAAAATGCAAAATAACTTGTATTGTCTGTATAGACAATACAAGTTACAGATGATACAAGTTATTTTGCAATTTAATTTATTTGTTTTCCACGTTAATTTGTGTATTGTTGTGCTGATGAAGGGTTTGTACCCGAAACGTCCATTGTCTGTTTGGTTCCCATACGAAGCCTCTCCATTTTCACTCTTTCGTTAGTATTTCCACGATTACCGGCTTCAGGCAGCCCCTACCGTTTTCTTACATGTTGAGGAGGATTCACGGTGGGATTTCGGTTACATTGGAAAAAAATTATCATTTTACAAACAATATTTGACATGAATTTACTGACTGATAATCTCAATCAATTCTTTTTTATATTCTTATGGAAAATAATCATGTTGAGTTTTAAATACCTTCATCTGCACCTCGTCATCACAGCCAAGAATAGACGGGTAGATAACCACGCCTCTCGGACAATCATCATAATGTAAACAATGGCAGTGATTGGTACTACACTACACAAGTTTTACTATCGATTGTATGTGTTTAAGTAAAATACCCACGGTATATATACCGCTTATCAGTTGAAGCAAGACAGAAAACGATGTGTAAATTTAAACGTTTATAATCTGATCGAAAAAATCATGTGATAACTAGTCACCCATTTGACGCTATTAAAACAATAACAATGACCCGAGAGAGGTCAATTTCATTCACGTTTCTCTTTATAAACAACTAACTATCTCTGTTTGTCGGGGCACTTGTGGGGTGTGTCACAAATTCCATATTTTGATTTGTCAAAAATCTACGGGTTAATTGTCCTCTTGAGCGTCTCAAAAGTCTGAGAGCTAAAATCGGACTCTTGGCGTGCTGTTCCACGACTTCACGGAAATGTTTTTATGCGCTTGTTCGGTATCCAGCGGGCATAATATGTAATCCTAGATTTCTCAAACATGATATCCGATTCTTCACTATGACACTCCAAGCTAGTGGCTGATTGTATTTCCGGTCTCAGCTGAGGATCCCCGCCGTACTAGGACAAAAAAACCCCACAAAAACATGTGTATTTTCAACCCAGATAAAAAGTGGAGAGCAACATGGAAAGAGAAAGCATATACAGGTGGGTATAAAACACAGCAAAAGTGATCTCGCCTCCCACTATGGGAGTCAGAAGACCCTATCAGTGGTACTGGTTGTGTAACATCATAAAGTAAAGCTATATTGATAGATAGGAATATAGATAGATAGATATAGATAGATAGATAGATAGATAGATAGATAGATAGATAGATAGATAGATAGATAGATGGATGGATAGATAGATAGATAGATAGATAGATAGATAGATAGATAGATAGATAGATAGATAATAGGTAGATAGGTAGATAGATAGATAGATAGATAGATAGATAGATAGATATATATAGATAGATAGATGGATGGATAGATAGATAGATAGATAGATAGATAGATAGGTAGATAGGAATATAGATAGATAGATATAGATAGATAGATAGATAGATAGATAGATAGATAGATAGATAGATAGATAGATAGATAGAATATAATAGGTCCTTTTATAAAAAACGTTGAGCACTATTATTTCATGTTTTGTGTGTGTTTATAATGTACCTATAGATAGATAGATATGGTTGAGAGACTACTACTACTACTACTACTACTACTACTACTACTACTACTACTACTACTACTACTACTACTACTACTACTACTACTACTGCCACCACATCATTACCGCCACCAATATTACGTACGATAGCCACCACATCATCACAACCACTACTACGATTACCACCATGAAATCCTCATCACAACTACTACTACTATAACGACTACCACTAAATCACCAATCACTACCACTACAGCACCATCACCACATCATCATTATCACTTTTAGTAAAACCACAACATCCACATCATCACTTACTACCACCACCACATCATCGTCACTACCACAACTACTACAACCAATACCACCACATCATCATCACTACCACAACTACTACAACCAATACCACCACATCATCATCACTTCCTCTACAATTACAACCACAACCACCGCATCATCATCACTATCACTACTACTACAATCACCACCACCCCCCATCACCATCAGTACCACTATAACCACCGCCACATCATCATTATCACCACAACTACTTCAATCACTATCGTTAGGTTATAGAGCTTTAATTAATTTGTAAAAAGGGACTCTTTTGGGGAGGATATTTAACGTAGTGTTTACATATCGGTAACAACAAGAGATGAAGTGAGTAGAAAAGTGCCAGAAGACAATAGAGAATAACATTTTTTCGCGGCGGTGATGGGGTTTGAACCTGCGACCTTATTGGTACGACAACTCCGCCTGGCCGGTGAGAGCGTGACTCTACCGTATGAGCTATCCACGAACACTAAAAAAATCGTATCAAACTCAGGTCATTCATTACTAGAGCTCTCTCTGACCGACTACTGGAGACCGCGGGTCCAACACACAACAACCACCGCGAAGTTAGCTGGCCAATATTCTTACATATCGTAAACTATGTCCAAATAGATAAGCTTTTGTGGGAGGACATTCTTGTGAGCCAAATTTTAAGTTAGCGTCTGTATTCTATAATTTCATGTATGATTATAAATAACAATATGAAATTGAATGTAAGCTTCGATTTAATAAACGAAAACAGATAATGTGGACGTTTCGGGTTTCCCCTTTATCAACAAAACAGGATGAATGAAACACTACAGACGAATGAGATAATATGAAAGGGACGTTGTTAAGGTGAATGTATGATTATATAATATCAAAATAGGTTTGTAAAATCATTGCCTATTTATTATTTATTGTTTATAATACAGGCATTTTATCTGGTTACCTCATGTTTTCTCTATTCATAGGATGGGTGTAAAACAACCCATTTGGATTTGAATAGGTGTAGTCTCATAATTTCCCTTTGAAAGGTAGGGGGTGTAAAACCACCCCACAGGATCCAAATATGAATATTCTATTGTTTTATCTCTTTACTGTCATGGATGGGGTAGTTTTACACCTCATCATAATATAGGAACAGGGTCTCAGACATTTTATACCTACATAATTCAAAATTTATTACACTGATGTAAATGATACTTTGTGGTCACAATTCTCATATAACAATTGGCGATTACATAAATTTTCAATTTTCTAGCTCAAATAACTTTTTTAAATTATTGGTGAAAAACATAGGGCTGGGGTGTAACCATCCCCTCCCCCCCCCCCCTTCCCCAAAGAGTGAAATAGGATTAATCAGAATATAAAGGTTTAAGATTCGTCTGAGGGTCAGTTATAGCTGGCTGGCGAATATTGTGAATTTTAAAAAAAGCAATGCATAATTAGTCGGAAATAATTTAATGAGCATAATCATAAAAATGGCTGGCCAAAAACAGTAACAACGAGTTGAGTGACGTCAATTTCACTCCCTCTATACAAAAAACATGTTGCCTTCCCAACAGCAACACAAGTCTTGTCATAGTCCTAACTTTTTAATTCCCACCAGTTTTCTTTTTCGGAAGAATGTAGGTATTCAGTTTGGCGTTGAATTTGATGGCATTTACATTGAAAGGAAATTATAGGTAAGGGTGTAGTGTAGTCGTTATATTATATGCATGGGAAACAACCCCGTATAAGTATAATTTTGATCGTAGCTATCATATTAGTGAGTTATGTCCCTCGAGTAGCAAACTGCTGTTACTGTGTGTAACTTGACATCGGAGGAGAATAAAGTCATGTTCTTTACAAGTTTGTCAAGCATTGCTTGTTACTAGAATCTAACCCAGTTCATAATAAACTATTACAAGGGATTATAAACAAAATCACACAAATAACGCACATCAAAACTGAAGCCGAGTGTATTGACGTCTGCTAATATTGGCCTTTGAACTTTGACATGGAAAAGGAAGTCGTCATTTTAACACAGTAGGGAGATTTCTCACGATACTGTTTGGTTTAAAGCTCCTAATACCAATGAGGTTCAGTAGTGTAGTGGTTATCACGTTCGCCTCACACGCGAAAGGTCCTGGGTTCGACCCCCAGCTGAACCAGACTATTTTTTTTTCTTCCTTTTCCTCTACAATCTTTAATCTGTTTCTCTTTTCATCGCACGCTCTCCTTTTTTGAATATTTGCTATCTTTTATTTATTTTTATTTTTTTGTTGGTGTTTGTTGCAATTGAGGTGTTGTCAATATTTATTATGCCCGTGTGTACACGCAATTTCCAAATAAGTGCTCTGGATTTTTGGGTGTCTCTTTGGATGTAGCCCAAGCAAGAAGCTTATAATATGAATATGATCATATTATAAGCTTCTTGAGGTAGCCCTATATTGAAAATTGAAAAAAAAAAGAAGATAGAAATAAACTTGAGTGTTTGGAGCGAATTGTCCATTAAACTAAATTAATAATAATAATAATAATAATAATAATAATAATAATAATAATAATAATAATAATAATAATAATGATGATGATGATGATGATGATGATGAAGATGATGATGATAATAATAATAATAATAATAATAATAATAATAATAATAATAATAATAATAATAATAATAATAATAATAATAATAATAATAATAATAATAATAATAATGATAATATCAACAACAATGAGAATGAAAACGATGATGATGATGAGAATGAAAACGATGATGATGATGATGATGATGATGATGATGATGATGATGATGATGATGATGATGATGATAATAAAGACATTGTACAAACATTTATATTACTGCAGTAAAAAAAACAAAACCAACACAATAATTTGTTTTCTTTCTTTCTGTCTGCTGTTAGGTTTTTCGTTGTTTTTCTGGGGTTTCTTTTGTTGTTGTCTTGTAGCTTTGGTTTCTTTTTCTGTTGTGGGAAAGGGGGTTATTTTGCTTTGTTTTTTTTTTTTTTTTTTTTTTTTGTTTTTTTTTTTGGTTTGTGTTTGTTTATTCTTTTTGTTTTGATTTGATGTTGCTATTTTTCATGTTTTTTTTTTTTACAGAAGCAGTGAACGCTTCTCAGTAGCTTCTAATCAATCAGATTTGTCAGATTCCTTGATGGCCGTTAACCGGGAACTTGACAGTGAGGGTTTATGAGTGGACATGAATTTCCGCTTTCGGTTTCGTGTCAACAAACAGCCACGAAAACAAGTTTGTTGAGTGAAACCTTTTTTACTTTAGGTTTTTTTTTTTCTTCTTCGAGGGAGGCACATTGTGCATCAATCGAAATGGTTTCCAAAAATATTGTCTTTATACATCCTGACCTTGGCATAGGTGGAGCAGAGCGATCCATGATTGACGCAGCGCTTGCTTTGAAAACCCGTGGACACCATGTTCAGTTTGTTACCAGTCATCACGATCCTTCTCACTGTTTTCAAGAAACAAAAGACGGCAGTTTTAAAATAACGTCTGTTGGCGACTGGCTTCCTCGGAAAATATTCAATAGATTCTATGCTTTATGTGCTTACATTCGTATGATATACGCTGCATTATATTTAGTGCTTTTCAGTTCTATCGACTACGACTTAATTTTCTGTGATCAAATTTCCGCGTGTATTCCTATTCTTCGCTTGAAAAAGACAAAAATCATATTTTATTGTCATTTTCCTGATATGTTATTAACAAAAAGGACAAGTTTTTTCAAAAAGATTTACAGGGCGCCCATTGATTTTCTTGAGGAAAGGACAACTGGTATGGCAGACTGTGTTTTTGTAAACAGTAAATTCACAGGTTTGTCTCAATTTCTAACTACTTAATTAGTAATATCAACAATTACAACCCTTCAAGTTCAATCCAAACAGTTTTAACAACTACTAAGAGATTGTCGTTATTCCCAGACATGTCTGTTTATAAGTATGGATTTTTTTCCCCTTAGAAATTTGAAGCTTTTACCAAAAAAAAACCGCTGTGACACCTGTCTGGGGATAACGAATTTTCATTATCCCCAGACGCATATTTGAAACTCCGCTCTTTTAAACAATTATCCACATTCCAGAATATGGAATGTTTCCAGATGCACATAGAAATAAGGAAAGTTAATAAAATATCTATAAAAACATAAAATTAACCAACATTAAAATCAGTTGTTACTACATATACACAATATGCGTCGACTTCAAAGTGGGTGTCATGGCCGAATGGTTTAGTCGTCTGCCCTGGAAGTTTGACCATAATCGACGTTTGGGTTCGAATCCTGGTAACGTCACTTTTTTTTTTTTTTAAAATTCCGTCTTCTTTTTACAGAACGTTGAAAGGGGTAAATGTCCCATCCATCCTCCCCCCACCTCTTTTTTTTATTATTAAACTCTCTCTCTCTCTCTCTCTCTCTCTCTCTCTCTCTCTCTCTCTCTCTCTCTCTCTCTCTTGTTTTTTTCTAGTTTCTAGCAAATATATTCGTCCCCACTCCGATCTCAAATAGTGTCTAAAAAGAATAAATAATTAAAAAGCAAACAAACAGAAATATTCAGAGAGCGACCAAATGGTCACATAGAGGAGAAAAAAAAAACAATAATTGTTTTAAAAATAAAAACAATAATTGTTTTAAAAATAAAAACAATTTAAGAAATTCATGCTCAGAAACGGAACATTTACATAAAGGTTTAGCAAACAAAAAACTCTTAAGGTTTAGGTCAAAATATAAAAAAAAAGAAAAAGAGAGATTTCTCTCGGAGCAGGGAATAGTGTTAACAATAATAATAATAATAATAATAATAATAATAATAATAATAATAATAATAATAATAAACAATTATAATAATAATAATAATAATAATAATAATAATAATAATAAAATAATAATAATAATAGTAATAGTATGATAATAAGAGAATTAATAATAAAAATGATACTATTATTGATAATAATATAATAATGATTATGATGGTAATAGTAATAATAATATCAAATATTATAATTATTATTATTATTATTATTATTATTATTATTATTATTATTATTATTATTATTATCATTGACCAAAACAAATAAAAAACAATAATAGATCTAGAGCAAATTAAATAATGAAATAATATTATCGGAGAAATAAACAATTCAACTGATTAAAAAAAACTCTTGCTCGGAACTCGGAACAAAAGTGAAAACAATGAAAATCAATTGGGAAGAAAGAAAGAAAAAAAAATGAGTGGTGGGGGGGGGGGGGGGGGGGGGGCGGTCGCGACTGGGTCGAATCTGTGCAGCTAAAAGGAGTAAAATGAAAGGTGGCCTTACCCACTGAGCTGCCTATACACACCGCTATCGGAAGATTTTAATTTCATATATGAGCTAAACATTTTTCCACCATTTTTGCTTCCTTGTTTTGGTAGTTATTTTCATCTCTGATTCGAATAAAAATATGTTGTTGGATCTAGTTTTGTGGACGTGTGATACTAAATTGTATCGTCTTGTGCGAAGCAGACAGGAAAATGACAGGTGTGGGTTTTGGGCTTTGGGGCGAACAACACCATGGCCTAGGAATTCGTCCGCGACATAAAAATTATTCCCGGTCGTCCCCAAAATTGTGGCCAGAATGAGCAAATTATAGAAACAAGAGATGATCAATAAAGTTAACAGGTAGGTAGGTAATGAAAATTTAAATGGTTGGTGGACTATGAACAGATTTGATGATTAACAACTTTCTTCCTGGTTGAAAATAAAAAGTTGAATTGCCAGTTTGACGTTTTCAGATCAAAGTAACAAAAGAAATTTCATTGATCCATTTGCTTTAAAATATTTTTTTTATAAAGAGCTGGATTTGACATTTGATCACTATTTACTTTCATCTTGTGTTAAATATCACTTGATATATTAACTGTTTTGGGACACAACCACTAGTATTTTTTCCAGAATATTTGGTATTTTTCACGCCTAGTTTGGCATTTTGCATAAAATCTTTCTGCCCACTTGCTACATGCGTCTGGGGATAGTATCCCTAGACAGGTGTCTGGGGATAACAAAAATTGGTTATCCCCAGACACCTGTCTGGGGATAACGAATTTTTATTATCCCCAGACAGTCGTCTGGGAATAATGACAACCAAAAAAAAAATAAAAGATCGAAGTGACTAGTTCTTCGAACAGTTTCCGTTTTCCGTTCTCGAGATTTTTTTTTGTAACCTATTTTCAAGAGTTCTGCACATCTTTCAACTTTCATCATTCTGACCGGGAGGAAGCCCGTTCTGAGCCAGATATTAAATAGAGAATTTGATATGTCTGAATACTATACTCAGATCAATTAATTGTGGTTGGGGCAACGTTCCCCGACTATACTTAATTTAAAAGTGCTTTCAGCAGATATTGCGAGAGAAATAGTTATGTTTTCTCCAAAGATTGGTGGAAAACGGTGGAGTCAGTGAACCGCAAGATCCAGAATCCTGCCTCACATTTCAAGTGGGAATTTACATACCAGATTGTGACATTCCACTGCAAGCACTTTGGTGAGTTCACCAGCAAAGGATAAGGGATTCGAAAAAAAACAAATGTAAGTTTGAATGTTTATAGATCTAGATTTATTTACATAATGATAAAATTTGGACTTAGATTCATATAGATATTTGTTGTAGTTTGATTCGAGGTTATTTTCTTTGGTCAGTTTTTAGCACAACACCAACAACAGTTGAGTGTTTTTGTAACATTTATTTTGGTGTAGAGCATAGGTATAATGCTGGAAACAGGTGTAACTCAATTTTCAAATCTTAAATTACATTATAATTAAAAAGCAACCATTGTCGGCCGTCGCAAACTGTTTTATTCATATGCTGATTTAAGCTCTTTACAGATTTTGTACCATGGTGTGGGACCAGATAAAGATATAATAAGGCAAAATATCTAAATTATGCGACAGGGACACGACTAAATGTAAATTATGTGACTTTCCCTGTTGCTGCAAACACCTGATTATGTGGTTCAGCCTATAACTAACAATAGAACACTGTATTGTTTAGCTCCGACCTTCTTCTTTGGTACTTAATAATTAGGTCTGCTGCATGGCTGTCATTATTCCAAAGCCATTTTATTAGAGCTCAGAGTGAATCTGTTGTTTAACTTGGAGGCGTTATTTTCATAGGTGAAGATTTTGCTTTCATAGATTGACCCTTTGGGGAGTGGGTTTCAGTCCCAACTTCTTCCACTCTGTTCACTTCCAAGAATGAGAGAAAAATGGATCCTCAATGGTTGAATTTTAGTGCAGTCCGTAAGTCCAGTTAGACTGCTTGTTGATGGTCTATTCCCCTCCCCCCCCCCCCCCCCACACACACACACATGGCGACCAGTGCATGTCAGCCTGCAACCCTATTTGCAACATCGTACTCGAATTAATAATTTTTTTTAAAATGTAGCATTCATTGACAGATTTTGTTTTAAAGTGTTGGGATGATTGCAATTTTCAAGTAGGATTGCTCAATTTTTTGTTTATTATTTTCAGGTCCTATAAGATTGGCTGTAAGAATTCTTTATGACTGAGTGCTGACTGCTAGAAAGATTGTCTCGAGATTCGCCACCTTGAAACTGAGCATAACCATCCAGTTGCAAGCGGAATTGGTGAATTTTACCAATGGAAAGAGGAAATGAGGCGATAACAAAGCTGTCAAGAACAGGAAGGAGACCAAAGATTTCTTCAGATCTAGATAGAGACCTTTTTGAACATGGTAATGGAAGCAGACGAAGTCGACCAAACCAGGAGAGGGATGATCAAGTAGACCGAGGACCAAATTGAGGGTCAGCCCAGAAGATGTTTGTCATGAAATTGTCAACAATATAACTTAAATTCATACTTCACTTCAGATGGATGGTCTAGCTTCTTGAGTATCCTTCAATTCAAGGAAAAGAAACTCTATACCTGCCCTATTTATTCTCACTTTGACGACCAAAACACTGAAAATGATTTGCTGTGACAAGTCTGGTTTGTGAACAGTGGTTTCATTTTCAGTGTATTGGTATGACAAGTGAGAATAATCCGGAGGATATGTGAACAATGTCAGTTGCTCTATTAGTCGTTGATCTATAGTAATCTTGTTCCTATGCGGTTCACTTATCAGTAAAGTACTGGGTGGGGTCTTTGACCTCCCATGGTGGGCAGGAGGTCACACTGTGTCTTCTAACCCCTCTTGTATCTGTTTTCTGAGTTGCTTTCTGTCTTCGTTTTGGAACGTGATTACAAGGTAAACACATTTGAGTGTATGGACCTGTGCTTATGTTTGGATCAGACTTTTAGATGATCTCAATCTAAGTACATTGATCGTTTGCTTTTGGAATTTACACCCGTTTCCTATTGGAACTATTCTGCTTCGTCTTTAATTCTCAGTCAATTAACTGAAATCAGTCAATTTGTCAAATTCAAATATTTAAAAAAAGGAAAGAAAGAAAGAAATAAATAAAAAAAGAAAGAATTCACAAATCGTAGTCCATGACCGTAATGTAATTAGGAGTGTTCCACAGCGCTACGCATAGCTCATGGGGACCGTTTATATTAACGATGTATATATTGCCAAGACTAAGCGACGCTTTTTATAAAAGGCGTGTCTGAACACTTCCCTGGGTATTTTCACACATCCTTCGTTAAATTATTTTTTCACTTTCCAAACCCGTCGTGATCCCAACTGTAGCCAATTTTAACTGAGCCACCGAGCGATAAATTTCACTGTTTCATCTAAGCCAAAATTGACCACATTTACCTGGCGAGTCTCAAAACTATGATAAAGTAAAATTGCGAATCCAGAAGTACGTTATGTAGACACCTTCAAATCGAAAGTTAGGATAGATTGCTACAAGCACATTTCGATTGCCTCACGTTGTAAACAAACTGGTTGATCGTTTCTTCACTGATTTAGTACCTGATTATAAGGAACAATGGTAAGTAGCCTAATTAATTCCCGTGCAAATCAGGACGTTTTCTGCCATTGTTTTGCTCAAGCCCAAGCGAGCTTGCTGTTTTGTGGCCATTTACCTTCATTTCGGTTCTTTGAATTTTTCCGCTACGCCTGCCGAAGTTTCTTCTTGATAATTCACTTCTACTTAATAATTCAGTGTATTGGCCTGAAGTCATATTTATTTAAGTTTTTTTTTCTGTGATTTACTGATTGAAAATCAAGTTTGCTCATTGCTACATTATTCTAATGTTCTCACAATGGCTGAGCTGTTCGTGGATCGCAATTCAATTCAGACTTGTCGAGCATCGATAAAGATGTGAGGAATAAATTCAATTGGTCATGGCTAGAAGTTAAAGATGATAATGATGATTATTTTTCTATGTCAAAAAAATTCCAGAGGCAGGAATATGACTTTGATGAAGTCATCTTTACCTGAATGACATGCTTATTTAGCATTCCTTCTACATCAAATTATGGCAGTCATACTTCCAGTAAGAAATAACACCCACCATTTTAATGTATTGTATTTATCACTCTGCTCTCCAATGATGCCCTTATTTTTAAAAAAATAATTGAATCTTCAGTTTGTCGAGTTTCAGTCAATTTTTATAGAGCTCATTTACAGGTCTCGTCTTACTTTTTCATGTGTCCTAAATCTATAACTTTTATATTTCCTTGAAATTTGATTGGTGATCACCAGTGCCAGCTATCTCTCGGGGCCACTAACGAACCAGAAAGCGAGTAAGTGTAAGAGGCTGGCGTTGTTGTTTACCAACCATGTTTGAGGATGTTTTGTTCAGTTAATGTGTTTTGGTCTTTGTATTACCATTCTGCCATAGTGAGGCACTGTTATTGTTCCCAACTGGGACTGACTATCCACTGTTCAATATCACCATTATGCCACAGTGAGGCTCTTTGATTGTTCCCAACTGGGCCATTTATTTTGTTGGACCAAAGAAGATTTATTTTGTACCAAGTTGGCCACTGTGATGTCCAATATGTATACCTGGCTTTTTGTTTGTTTGTTTGTTTTTTTTCTTTATGGATATAGGTCATATTATAAGAGTTCCAGATACCAAACAGTTGGTATTTGTTTCGTTGCTTTTATAAAGATTGAAATGAAATTGTAGCTGTAACTATGGCCTTTCATGGTTTATTTGTTTATTTATTACTTTTTGTTTTGGTTGGATTTTATAAATTGTGGTATGTGGCTTTAGGATTGAATCATTCATAGATGACTTATATTTGCACATGTAATTCAATTTGCTTATTACTTTTATTTATCTAGTTGTCTAATTAATTTTTTTTCTTCGGTATTAAACTTTTTGCTTATTTGAAAGGTCAATTGTTTTGATTTAGGTTTGTTTCTCTCTCTTTCTCTGGGCGGGATTCCTGACCTCCCACAATGGGCAGGGAGGCCCTTACTGAACTTTGTCCTCTATCCCCCTGTATCTGTTTTCCAATATATATGCATTCTGTTTTGGTCTTGGGATGAGATTACTTGGTTTAGTCCTGGCCGGGTACTCTAGCTGGGAGGGAATCAAGAATTTTGGGAGATGATTTTTTAGTCTTGTAGATCAGCTCTCTGTTGTGCACTATATTATGTTTTGTTTGTATATTTATGATTTGTAACTTTGATAGTGTTCCCCTGTCATACCTTTTCTTGGGTGTGTTAATTCTAATTCTTGAACTTTTTACTATGCCATTTTCTTCCTGTTTATTGGCACTTATATTACCTTAACGTGCTGAAGTGCCGTAAATTCCTTAAAAACAAAAATAAAAATTACTCTTTATTTTGTATGACGACTTCCTCTCCAAGGGGGGAGGGGGGGGGGGGGGGGGGGGGGGGGGGGCTAAAAAAGTCCAAATTTTCGATGACGTTATATGCGAACAGTCCCTTGCTCTGGAGCATTTTAGTGTCGATAACTTAACTGGAATTATTTTAAGAGGGGGGGGGGGCATAGCTGTGAGCTCAAATTAGAGCTACCAGGACTGAGAATCTTCCGCCTAAAGGCGGATTTCCGCCTAAATGATGGTTTATCTCCGCCCATCCCCATCACAATTCCTCCTTTTTCAATTTTTTTTTTTTTGGATAAATAAACAGTGATTTTGAGAATTTATCAGAAATTTTCCGCTGAATTTGCCGTGTCAAACATTTTCCTCAAAACCACAATATCACCATTATGTCTTATGTCATATTTTGACACCTGTGCTCAATATCGTGAAATTCGGTGACGGTCCTATTTTTTTTTACATCGGGCCAGACAGAATGGCACCAGATGTCACAATGGACACAGAAGGCGAGTGGTGTAATTTGATTAGCTAGTTGATGGTTGAGGGGGGGGGGGGGGGGGGGGGGGAGACAAATGGGTCGTAGGCCTTTTTGGATTCTCTCTCTCTCTCTCTCTCTCTCTCTCTCTCTCTCCCTCTCTCTCTCTCTCTCTCTCTCTCTCTCTCTCTCTCTCTCAACCACCCATTAAATCATCTGGTTATACAGAGATAATATATTAGAATAAAGCAATGGTGATCGGCTTAGTTAACTACTCTTTCTTTTTGCCTTTGGACTATGGCTTTAAATTTGAGAGATTATTGGGTTGTATTTATAAGCTGAATAACCACTAGGTTTCGGTACCCTAACAAAGATATTGTAACCTGCTTTATATAGTAAAATCCAAAACAAAACACTGGCCTTTTATTTGAATAATATTGTAGGCATTTAGGGACAATTCATTAAATGTTTACAAATAGTAAATTTATGTCTTATTATAAGAATGGATTTGTAATAGTAATATACAATTACATAATACTAATATAAAACTATGTTCCTGTTATTTTTACACTTTGCTTATGTTTGATCGATAGACCGAGACATTTTCTTCCTTTTTGACAAATTCCTATTATCATCACTGAATAAAAACACTCACCAAAATCACTACATCAACATCTCTACCACCACTACTATTATAACCACCACCACATCATCCCTACCACCACTACTACAAATAACACCACAATATCCCTACCACCACTACTACAAATAACACCACAATATCCCTACCACCACTACTACTACAACTACCACCACATCATCATCTCTAAGACTAAGACCACTACTACTAAAATCACCACCACATCATTATCCCTACCACCACTACCACATCATTCCTACCACCAAAAGTCCAAAGTTTCGATGACGTTATATGCGAACAGTCCCTTTCTCTGGAGCATTTTAGTGTCGATAACTTAACTGGAATTATTTTAAGAGGGAGAGGGGGCATAGCTGTGAGCTCAAATTAGAGCTACCAGGACTGAGAATCTTCCGCCTAAAGGCGGATTTCCGCCTAAATGATGGTTTATCTCCGCCCATCCCCATCACAATTCCTCCTTTTTCAATTTTTTTTTTTTTGGATAAATAAACAGTGATTTTGAGAATTTATCAGAAATTTTCCGCTGAATTTGCCGTGTCAAACATTTTCCTCAAAACCACAAAATCACCATTATGTCTTATGTCAAATTTTGACACCTGCGCTCAATCTCGTTAAATTCGGTGACGGTCCTATTTTTTTTTACATCGGGCCAGACAGAATGGCACCAGATGTCACAATGGACACAGAAGGCGAGTGGTGTAATTTGATTAGCTAGTTGATGGTTGAGGGGGGAGGGGGGGGGGGGGGGGGGGGGGGAGACAAATGGGTCGTAGGCCTTTTTGGATCTCTCTCTCTCTCTCTCTCTCTCTCTCTCTCTCTCTCTCTCTCTCTCTCTCTCTCTCTCTCTCTCAACCATCCATTAAATCATCTGGTTATACAGAGATAATATATTAGAATAAAGCAATGGTGATCGGCTTAGTTAACTACTCTTTCTTTTTGCCTTTGGACTATGGCTTTAAATTTGAGAGATTATTGGGTTGTATTTATAAGCTGAATAACCACTAGGTTTCGGTACCCTAACAAAGATATTGTAACCTGCTTTATATAGTAAAATCCAAAACAAAACACTGGCCTTTTATTTGAATAATATTGTAGGCATTTAGGGACAATTCATTAAATGTTTACAAATAGTAAATTTATGTCTTATTATAAGAATGGATTTGTAATAGTAATATACAATTACATAATACTAATATAAAACTATGTTCCTGTTATTTTTACACTTTGCTTATGTTTGATCGATAGACCGAGACATTTTCTTCCTTTTTGACAAATTCCTATTATCATCACTGAATAAAAACACTCACCAAAATCACTACATCAACATCTCTACCACCACTACTATTATAACCACCACCACATCATCCCTACCACCACTACTACAAATAACACCACAATATCCCTACCACCACTACTACAAATAACACCACAATATCCCTACCACCACTACTACTACAACTACCACCACATCATCATCTCTAAGACTAAGACCACTACTACTAAAATCACCACCACATCATTATCCCTACCACCACTACCACATCATTCCTACCACCACTCCTACTACAACCAACACCACACCATCATCCCTAGCACCACTATTACTACAAATAACACCACATCATCCCTACCACCACTATACTACTACTGCAACTACCACCACATCATCATTCGTCATTCCTAATTCCACTATAACCACCACCACTACTTCAACCACCACCACATCATCATCCTACTACAACCACCACATCATCATCCCTACCACCACTACTACTACAACCACCACACACACATCATCCATATGACCACTACTATTACAATCACTACTACATCATCCATACTGCCACTACTACTACAACCACCCCCACATCATCATCGCTACTACAACCACCAAATGTTGTAATTACACTTTCAACTTTTGAAATTCAACAGTGTCGTGTCAAATATTGCTGCGAGACAAATTTTGGATCACATCTCAGTAAATTTTAGTGAAATTCAAATTTATAGGTTATGGTCACATGGATGGGTCATGATCTTCACGATGAAAATTTCCTCCTTTTTTGTGACCAGTCATTCTCACCCTGGCTACATACTATTATTATTGTTATTATTATTATAGTGATTATTATTATCATTATTATTTTTATTGTTGCCAATATAATTATTTCAGTGAAAATTAAGTTTAAAAACCCCACTTGAACTATTTTCATTTTGCTTTAGGTGAAGTGTTTAACTCGACCTTTAAAAGTCTGGACCACATCCATCCAGAGGTCTTGTATCCAATCCCTGATTTTGCTGCCCTGGATAAGTCTGTGGACCCGCCCACTCCTGAGTTGATGCCAACCAAAGCGAGCACCATCTTTCTGTCCATCAATCGATACGAGAGGAAGAAAAACCTCAAGTTGGCCATTGAAGCTTTTGGTGAGTGTAGCAGAAAGAACTCTCATACTGATAATTTGTCAGATGCCCCGTAACAGAAATTTTATGGTCATCTTCGTTCTGAATCTGAATCTGAATGTTACTGGAAGTCGACTCAATTCTGAGTATTTGTATATGAGAAAGTTGATGATTGCGGCAGCCATTGTTGGTGTTTAGGTTGAAATAGTTTGATAATCTTCGCTTGATGGTGTCTAAATCTGTTGTGTTCACACATGATTCGGGAAGAGCGTTCCAGTCTTTGATGATGCAGGATACAAATGAATACTTGAAGATGATTAGATTTGCAGATTGGTGTTTTAGTGTCTTTGTGTGGGTTTTTCTTTGAATGCGTGATTTTCGCTGTATATGTAGTTGTTTTGATGAGATGGCTGTCATGTTTTATCATGAAACTTTTACAATTTTATTATACATCTATATCCTCCTTATCCTCTTTATACATACATGCCTGCGATGCATTCCAAGTTTCGAAGCCTTAGTTTTACTAAAAATCAAATTTGCCAAAAATATAATAAGATAAACAAGAATAAAACAAATAACCTATTACTGTGGATGTGCTCATAAGAAAAAAAAATTAAATTAAAAGAAATACAAGAAGACATGGGTAATGATAATGGCGATACTCAAGATTCTATATATAGAATATGAAACTATGAAATATGGCTAAAACTAAAAAGTGGAGACATTCTGCTATGTATTTTGTATGAATGCTACTATTATTCTAAAGTTTAACCACAGGTATATTATTGATAAAAGGTAGCCCTGGTAGTGATTTTGTATTTCATAGAATGCACCCATTTTCACCATTTACTTTTTTCATCTTTTTATATTCTCAACAGGTAATCTCTTGGAGAAGTGTCCTAATGCTGATGTCCGTTTAATCATGGCCGGTGGATATGATCCACGGGTTTCTGAAAACGTAGAGTATTACGAAGAACTCACCAGCTTTGCTGATGAATTAAAAGTGGCCGACAAGATAACGTTCGTCAGGTCTTTCACAGACGCTCAGAAAAGGACACTACTCAAGCATAGTGATTGTCTAATATACACGCCTGAAAACGAACATTTTGGAATCGTGCCTATTGAAGCCATGTATATGGAGTGCCCTGTGATTGCTATGAGAAGCGGCGGGCCCCTTGAAACAGTAAAGGATGAAGAGACTGGATTTCTCTGTCAGAGCAACGCTGACGATGTCTCCAATGCAATGTTAAAGTTTGTTAATGAAAAGCAACTCTCAAAGACTCAAGGCCAGCAAGGAAAACGGAGAGTGAAGACGATGTTTTCCTTTGCGGAATTCACAGAGAGGCTCGATAAAATTGTAATTGGTCTCACTGAATGAGTCGCACATTGTGATACATAGAAATTGGAAAGATTTATGATTAGCACCATTATTATAAATCGTTGAAGTTTAAAGTTGAGAAGTGTTTTCTTTTTAGTTCTTTAACATTGGTAAATCTGGCCCCGCGTTTTTTTGCACAGCTTGCAACCGCAAAATTAGGGAAAATTTTCTGATTTGCATTGCAACCGCAAAATCTGTACGTCTTGCAAATTTTTGACAAATTCTTTGATTCTTTTTATTTTAATTTTGCTCTGCTGATGTTGAAAGGAGTTTTTATTTGCACAATATGATTTTAAGTCATCAAAGCAGAAGTTTGTGCCAGACAACCCTGAAAGCTTTGGTTTGTCTTTATTATAAACAATTTCATTTTTCATTGACAGCAATTTTGTTTTCCCATCTTTGTGCCTATTTCCAAATCAGCATAATTTCTGGCAAAATTTGCCATTTTTTATGCCAATGCCATAATTTTGAGTTTGAAATTGCTTAATTCCGCAGGGATATTTTATTACATGGGTGACATGTAGTTAGTTATATCTTTTTATATTCTCAACAGGTCATCTCTTAGAGTTGGAGAAGTGTCCTAATGCTGATGCCCGTTTAATCATGGCCGGTGGATGTGATCCGCGGGTTTCTGAAAACGTAGAGTTTTGGGGCAGTGTGGCTCAGCGGTACGGTCTTCGCTACATACCGGAAAGGTACCGAGTTAGATCACCCGCCGTTGCGCTGTGTGGCCTTGAGCAAGTCACCCAGCCCTAGCTCAATTTGCGGCGCTGCACTGCGGTTGTCGCCTGGGTTATTCCAGTCTACACTTGGAATAGTCCCTAGAGTTGTCTGGCACAGTGCGGCTATGTGGTCTCGTGGTATGACACTCGCTTTCGGATCGGAAAGTCCTGGGTTCGAGCCTCGCACTTGGCGCATAGTTGAGTCCTTGGAAAAGGCTCTTTACTCACATTCTCTCACCGTACTCAGGTGTAAAATGAGTACCTGGCCGGTAACAGCGTTGTCTTTGTCCGAAAAATTGTAATACACGTATCGCCTAACAGGCGTTATGTCCCGTCCTACATGTTAAATGTTGCTGTTGACCAGGGACCCCTTGTAAAGCGCTTTGAGCACGTTTAGTGGATATTGCGCTATATAAAAGCTCAATTTTAGAGACAAATTTCTCCTATGGGAAGAATAAAGGAAAATTTATTTATTTATTTATTTATTTATTATTTTATTAGGTGTGATACAACATATTTAGAAACCTGCAAAATTTACTTATTTTCTTCTTCAACATTTTGAAATATTTTTTTCAAAAAAACCGCAGGATCAGGTATATTGACTATATCTTGACCAGCCAACATAGGAGTGGGCCCTCTTGATTTTGAACATCATTATTGTAATGATTATTACACAGTTCCCACAAGGCTTGGAAATTGGGAAAAGATCGGGAATTTTATAATTTTCTTCCCAGGTCGGGAAAAGGGTCACGAATTCACTAAATTGGAAACATGATCTGGAGATGGTCAGGAATTAGTTCAGGCCTTTTTCAACACTACCACCACCACATCATCATCATCACTTCCACCACTACTGCAACCACATTTTCATCATCACCACTACTACTACAACCACCACCACATTATTATCATCACAAACACCACCACAACAGCCACTACCATCATCATCTTTATCATCACCACCAATGCTACAACCACCACCACAACAGCCACCATCATCTCTATCATCACCACCATGACGTTTGATTGGGAGGGGATGGGCCATTGTTGCTCAACAGTCTGGTCCTTGCTTTGTACCCGAAAGACACCTAGTTTGAATGTCCACCGTGTTATATGGCAGTCAGCAAGCCACCTCTTCCTAGCTCAATTTGTGGCACTGTGCTGCGGCTAACACCTGAGTTATACCTGTCTTCCCTCTGAATGAGCCCTAAGACATATTTACGTACGAGGATGAATAAAAGGAACTTCATTATTATTTATTTTATTGTTATGTTACAAGGGTTTGTGTGTGTGTGTGTGCATGTGTCGGAATGTATCACAACATTCATTTATCACTGTAGCCAACCATGAGCATAAATGGTGAAGTGATAAGAATAAGCAGAGTTTAGTGGCAAAGTGATAAGAAAAAGCAGAGAGGTGTCTTTCATGCGAAACAGCGGTGGAGCCTGTGAGTAGCTGTGGGTGTCTACATGTGTATTATAATGTGCATACACACATGCAGTGTAGATAGATACACACGATACACACATGAGTAAATGTCAATGTCATCAGTGAGTTATCAGGGGTCGAAATCACTGGGTGCAATTAAATAAACAAATTTTGATCATTTTTTTCATGAGGAAAAAATTCGGGACATTCAAATTAGTTCGAGGAAACCGTGCTGGAGGGTATCAATTTTTCCACCACATCATCATTATCATCACTGCCACCACAACGACATCCACCAACATATCATCACTACTACCTCTGCAACTACCACCATCACATCATCATCATCATCACTACCACCACTAATACAACCACTACCACCATCACTACCACATTGTTATCATCACCACCACTAACACAACCACCACCACCAGATCATCATCATCACTGTTGTGATGTTTGATGCGATATAAATATTTGGATTAACTGGATAACACTTTGGGATGATATCAACAACTTTATTCAACTAACGGTTTTACATAAGAGGAAGTAAACAATAACAAAGATTCTACTTTCGCTTTTATATTGAAGTGATTCCGTACAATATTAATATCTAGGTAATCTTTAAATTTAAGTGGTCCCCTGTATATTTACTATCCAATTACTCACACACATATATCATGACATCCCTCTTCTTTAGAAGAATGAATTTTGACTTAATATTAGTTATGAAGAATTACTAAGATTAACATACACACAGACATATCCATGGAAATAGGAGTAATTTAGTTTTAGATCAATAATTCAAGGGGTTTAAAATCATTATGTCATTACATTGTTTCTATTAGTACACTATTAAATAAATGACCTAAGTACATATCATAAAGTTCAATTTGTTATGGATTCTATTCTATTTGTGCCAATCCACTGGATTAATGTTCTCAAGATTAGTTCACATCATATATTGTTTCTGTCTTGTCAGGTAATCCTTTTCGAATTCATGTAATAGTAATATGTAATATGTGCCTAACTAACCACACAATAAGAGATATGTGCAACTATCTACCGCACATATTTGTCAGCTCTAGTAGCTTTATCAAGTGTCTAGGTTGCACTAGCGTTGTTTTTGTGGGTATGTGTGGACGCCATTAATCTTCAGTTTGATTTCACATCCCTAACAATTGGCCATGCCTAACTACATTGTGTACTTTATGGGTTTTCTAACACTGCGTCCACTTCTAGTAGTGTATGTTTGAGTTTGAGATGTGGGGTGTTCCTGTGGAGACACGTTGTCACCACGAACAGAGGTGCGCTCGTGCACTGGCTGTTCAGACGATGGGAGCTCGACCATCGTATTCGTAGATTTTTCAGCCTCAGAGTTACGTTGGTAGCTTTGTGGTTCAGTAAGAGGCATGTTGCTTGTCTTTGGCTTGTCGTAGAATGGTACATCTCTGAGATGGTTTCGGTTGCGACGAATATTTTGCCCTTTGTTAGATAGGACAATGTATGATCCGGGATGATTGTCTTGGTTGATTATCTTACCAGATTCCCATCTGTTTGTTGATTTGTTTTGGTAAACGATTGGTTGGTTGTTGCTAAGAGTTTGTAGGGGGCGTGTTGCTCTGTTGTAGTAGAGCGCTTGTTGTTCTTTACGTTGTTCGAGACTTTTAATTGTCTGTTGTATTTTTGTTGGGTTTGGTGGGTTTACGGGGGAGACCATCGGCCAATGTTCGATTGAATAAGATTTGACCAGGAGATGGTCTGTTGTTATCAATTGGAGTATTACGGAGAGCAATCATCGATAGAAAAGGATCAGAATTAGTTTCAAGTGATTTTAATAATGTTCGTTTGACTAGTTTAAATTGGATTTCGATGAATCCATTACTTCTAGGGTAATGAGGAGAGCTGGTTTCGTGTTGGATCCCAAAAGATTTAACGAATTGTTTGTAAGCATTTCCACTGAAGTGTGGACCATTATCTGATCTTATGACAACTGGTATGCCATGTTCACTGATAATTTGTTTGGTTAGATTTGTTATTTTCTGACTGGTGCTTTGACCTTTTGGTATTTTCTGTACAAAGGGGAATTTTGAAAAGTAGTCGGAAATAAGTAAGTATTCATCTCCTTTCAAATAGAAGAGGTCTGTCCCAATAGTGTGCCATGGACCAGGAGGTGTCTCTGTCTGTATTAGTGGCTCTTTCTGTTGAGTTGGTTGGAGTGATTGACAGATTCGGCATGATTTGGTGATATTTTCAATATCTTGGTTAATGTTTCTCCAAAATACTGAGGTTCGAGCGCGTAACTTGGTTTTTTCGATTCCCAAGTGAGGCTCGTGTAATTTACTTAGTATTTCATGTTTCATTGATTTTGGGATGATAATTCTTTGGCTTTTTAAAAGTAAGCCTTCTTCGAGACCAATTTCATCTCTGTAGTTCCAGTAGGGTGTTTTGTTAACATAGTGGTTTCTTGTATAGTTTCTGGCCATCCTGTGTATCCTATTTCTTTCAGAGGGTTCAATTCATAATCTTTCGCGGCTTCTTCGCGTATTCTTTGTAAGATGTTGTTACTAAATTCTGTCATAACTTGGTGTATTTTGACATCCATGTCTTTTATTTGATTATTTGTTTCAGATGAAAGTCTTGATAATACATCTGCTACTTTCATTTCTTGGCCAGGAATGTATTTTATTGTGAGGTCATATGGCTGTATTCGGAGTAACATTCTTTGTAGTCGGGGTGGTGCTGCTTTGAAATTCTTCAATTGGATGGTACTTAGTGGTTTGTGGTCACTCTCTACAATGAAGGTTTGTCCGTATAGATAAGTATGGAATCTTTCGCATCCATAGACAACAGCAAGTAACTCTCTCTCAATGTTTGCATAACGGCTTTCTTCATCTGATAAGGCTTTGTTGGCAAAAGCTACAGGTTGACCATTTTGCATTAGTGTGGCACCTAACCCTTTCATTGAGGCATCAACTTGAACTGTTATAGGTTTTCTATTATCAAAGTATGCCAATGTTGTATGGTCTGAGATAGTTTGTTTGATTTTGTTGAAAGCTGTTTCATGGCTGGCATTCCAAGCAAATACCTGATCTTTCTTGATAAGATCACGGAGGGGGGCTGTCAGATCACTGGCATTCTTTATGAAATTGCTCATATATGTTGTAAGTCCTAAAAAGGATTGTAATTCTTGTTTGTTTTGAGGTGACTTCATGTTTTGTAATGCAGATACTTTGTCTGGGTCAGGTTTAGCGCCATCTTCAGTACATATTATTCCATAAAATTTTATTTCTTTTTGTTTTATTTTACATTTGTCTGGATTTAGTTTGAGACCTGTGGCTTTACATTGTTGTATCATTTTCTTAAGATTTGTATTATGTTCAGCCTCATCTTTTCCAAACACAACTATGTCATCGCGTATGCCAATAACACCTTGACAACCTTCAAAAGTCTGATCAATTTTGTGCTGGAAAATGTCTTGGCTCATTTTTAGACCAAAAGGCATTCTCAGAAATCTGTAGCGGCCAAAAGGAGTATTGAATGTTGTTAATAAGTAACTTGATTGGTCGTCTAACTCAATGTTCCAATATCCACATTTGGCATCAAGGATCGAAAAGAACTTTGCACCGCTTAGTTTAGGTAGTATTTCTTCTAATGTAGGTGTGACATAATGTTCTCTTTTAATGGCTTTATTTAGGTCTTTGGGATCTAGACATAGTCTTAATCTGCCATTTGCCTTTTCTCTATAAACGAGACTGTGAACCCAGCTTGTTGGGGATCCTGACCTCCCATAGCGGGCAGGGAGGTACATACTGTGTCTTCTATCCCCTTATATCTGTTATCCAACATGCTTTCTGTCTTTGTCTCGGAATGAGATTACTTGGTTTTGTCCTGGCACTGGCCGGAATCCTAGCTGGGAGGGAAACAGTCAAATGCATAGTTATTGTTTTGGGAGATGAATTTTTTTTCCTTGTAAATCATCTCTCTGTTATGTATTATTATTTTTATTTTGAATGTATAATGTGAGCATTTGAATGTGTTCCTCTTTGTTGGATTTTGTGCTTGTGTCTGTATGAGACTTGTAGGTGATTTCAAACTAAGTACATTGGTGGTATGCTCTTGGAATCTACATCTGATCCCTATTTGTTCTCAATTCCCCTTTGTCTTACTTTTTCTTGGGTGCTTTAATTGTAATTCTAGAACTTTTTACTATCCCATTTTCTTCCTTTTTACTGGCGCTGATATAACCTAAATGTGTTGCAAGCGCCGTAAAACCCTTAAAAACAAAAACAAACAACCCAGCTGGTGGGCTCTCCTTCTGCTACTTTTGTTATAATGTTCGTTTGGCACATTTCGTCTAGCTCCTTTTTTATTCTTTCTTTGAGAGCAATTGTTATTTTCCGTTGGGCATGAATGACTTGAGGCATATTGTGGTCAAGATGGATTTTATACTGGCCTTTAAATTTTCCTATGCCATCAAAAACATCTGGGTACTGATCTATCAGCTCTTCTTTATTTTGTATCATTGTTTCTCGCTTTATCATGCAGTTCATCGTAACAAGTTCCAATGATTCTGCTGATGGTAGCCCCATTATTGCAGACCCTGCATCTTCTGTGACATATAACAATGCACTGTGCCGTATGTTATTGTAGTTGCAGTCTATTATACATGTGCCAAATTTTTTGATTTTATGTCCACCATATCCTGTCAATACCTTTTGTGATGGTGTGAGAGAATTTGGGTTTCCATTGTTGTCTAATTGTTTGGGAAACATTCTCTTGTACAGTCTCAGTGGTAAGGCATTTCCTTGTGCCCCTGTGTCGATTTTAACTTTGAGAGTTGTGTGAGATGTCTAGTAATCTGGAAGGTCGACATTGATCTTTGCAAAGACTTCGTCTCTTTTGTTTGTTGCTTGTTTTATTGATTCAATTGAAACGTATTCAAATGACAATTCTTCAATATCTTTTTGCATCTCATGCACAGCCTTCGACTGATTGAATATCAATTTGCGGCACATTTTTGAAAAGTGATTTGGCTTTTTACAATAATTACATATGTTTTTCTTGCTGGACATGTTGAAGGGTGGTGAGGTGGCCCACCGCAGTTAAAACAATGGCTACTGGTTGGGTTCATTTGGTGGACTGGTTGTCTCGGTATGTTATTTGTTGTAGGTTTTGTACCCCATTGGGCACGCTGTGGCATTTTTCTGAGCGCGTTGATATCATCAGCATTGACACTAGATGTGTTTAGAGTCATATTAGACATTTGCTGACTCGTTGCTTCGATAGATCTTGCTATTTCAAGTGCTTTGTCTAGTTTTGTGTCTTCTTCTTGTAGCAATCTTTCTCGTATTTTGTCGTTTCTGGTACTGAAGATAATTCGATCTCTTATCAAAGAGTCTTTCAGTTCACCATAGTCACATTCTTTGGCAATCAGGCGTAGATCTGTGACGAATTGGTCAGTTGTTTCTTGTTCTTTCTGTGTTCGTGAATTGAAACGAAATCTCGCCATTATTGTGTTTTTCTTTGGCTGGCAATATTCTGTAAATTTTCTGAATAGTGTATCTACATCCACATCATCTGGGAGGGACCAGGTATTGTAAATATCTCTCCCCGATTGACCAATGTAGAGCAGAAAATAGCGAGTAATTAAGATTGTACTTCTCTTTCTTAGTTGTTACTTGACCTTCTTGACACTATGTTGTGATGTTTGATGCGATTTTACATAAGAGGAAGTAAACAATAACAAAGATTCTACTTTCGCTTTTATATTGAAGTGATTCCGTACAATATTAATATCTAGGTAATCTTTACATTTAAGTGGTCCCCTGTATATTTACTATCCAATTACTCACACACATATATCATAACAATCACTACCACCGGTACTGCAACAACCATGTTGTTGAATTAACGTAATAATGGGATTTGAATAAAACTATGTATATGCCATTTTTGTTACTTTTAGATTGTGTAACTGAGAATATTTTTAAAAATCAATTTTGAAAAGGGGGTGGTTGGATGGGAGCATCACCCTTGAATCATATACCTATGATGTTTGCATGGGTGTACGATCCGATAGTGATGTCGTTTCTTCTTCTCTTTACTAGCCTATCCTGCTTCTTTGGTTTGTGATTGTATTTTTGACAGGGGATATTTTTTTTCTGTAAATCTTCTGCTTGTTTGTTCTTGATTATTTATAATTTAGCTTATGATATCTTTAGGTTATGATTTTGATTTACATTTGTACTATTTTTGTTAGATTGCTTGTTTTTTTTTTTTGTTTCAGCGGTCTCTCATATAACCTCAATTGTGTTGGAAGAGACCTAAAGCAACAAACAAAAAAATTTTGAAAAGGACCAAAAATCTCTCGGGAGTGAGGATAGAGCACAAAGCTAGAGTGTTGGGGTTGAGAGAGTTAAGCTTTCCCTGTCAGTGTAGTACTAGAACTATCTTCTGCTTTTAAGTCCAAGATCACCTTTCAGTTTGAGTTTTCTTGATATAATGAGATACTTGAGCTTGAGCTTTAAACCCCCCCCCCCCCCCCAAAACTTGAGCTTTTATATAGCGCAATATCCACTAAACGTGCTCAAAGTGCCCTACAAGTGGTCTCTGACTAACAGCAACATGTAACATGTAGAATGAGACACGACGCCTGTTAGGCAATATTACAATTTTTTGTTCGGACAGAGACAACGCTGTTAATGGTCAGGAACTCCTTTTACACCCAAGTACGGTGAGAGAATGTGAGTAAAGAGTCTTCCAAGGACTCAACTATGCACTGAGCGAGGGTTGAACCCTGGACCTTCTGATCCGAAAGCGAGTGTCATACCACTAGACCGCATAGCCGCACATTCGACCATCCTGTTGTCTCTGCATCCATTGCAATTTTCTCAATGTTGTGTCTCTTATCTCTTCTCGCTTCATTCTTCACTTCCTTGTTTTTTGTTATTTATTCCATTTTTAATATTCCTTTTAGGCTTTCTGTTCGCAAATTGAGTAGTTTCTTCTTTTGATCTCTTCTTTTTTAAATTTTTGTGTCGTATTATTTAATTTCTATTCTCTTTTAACGTTTTTCTTGAAGACTAGAATTGCTCTGCAGTCTTTTTAATGGCTGTGTACAATATATCAATAGTAATTAAAATCTAAACTTGCAAAACACAAACTCGATTTTTAGAACAAAGGAAAATTCATTTTTGATCTGAGGATGTTGTAGTTTACAAGCATCAAAACGTTGGTTCCTGATGATGATGATGATGATGATGTTGATGATAAATATGACGACGATGATGATTATTAATGATAATAATACCAATGATTATAATATTGGCAAGATGAATAATAAGAAGAGGAAAACTAATAAATATAAATATCATTGAATTATAGTTCTTTGCGTCATATAGAGTAAGCAATTGATACATAAAGGTTATCACAGAGAATTTAAGCATCCAATATATTAGACATGTCTTTCTATTGACAACAACAACAATAATAATGATAATAATAACTAATATATTTGTTTTGTTTTTAAGGGTTTTGCGGCAATTGCTAGATTGTTAGGTCATTTCAGCGCTAGTAAAAAGGAAGGAAAGATATAGATATGATTTTGGAAGCACTGAAGAAGAAGGTAGACAGATGGTGCTGATTTAAGTAGTGGATAAAAGATTTGATAATCAAATCACCGGCTGTTTTTTTGTTTTTGTTGACATTACCTAAACGTTAAATCCAGGCACAAACAATGGATCGGATTATGAAGGAATCATTCAAATATTTACAAAGTAAAATACACAATACAGTATTCAAAACTAATGATAATAGAACATAACAGCAACTTAAGAGATGATTTCAATGAAAAGTCATCATTTTCTCAAAAATAAAGATACCATACATTTGATTGTCTCCCTCCCAGCTGAGGATCCAAGCCAGGACCAGGAAATAAACTGAGCAATCTCAATTCAGAGCAAAGACGGGGGAGCATCATGTAAGGGGAAACAGATAAGGGGGATAAAAAACATAGCAAGTGGCCTCCTTCCCACCATGGGAGGTACTAGGATCCAACCCAAAATAATAATAATAATAATAATAATGATAATAATAATAATAATAATAATAATAATAATAATAATGATAATAATAATAATACAGTCGACTCTGCTTAATCGCACACACGGGAGCTCAGGTTAGTGTGTCGATTAAGCGGAGAAGCTAAAACTAGCATCTTGCTCAGGTTAGTGTGTCGATTAAGCGGAGAAGCTAAAACTAGCATCTAAGTCTAGCACCATCTTTCATGTACCATTCATGTAGGACCTTCTCCTCTGTTCTCCTCTGAGGTTTCTACGGGCTTGGGACCATCATATTCAAGACATTAGACTGATTAGAAAAGGCGTTTTTTGTGGGGTTTTTTTTTTGTTTGTTTCTTTTTCTTTATTTTGGGGGGGGGGGGGGGGGGGGGTTGTGTTTGGGGAGCTTATTTCTTTTAAAATTTCTCTTTTATTTAGGTTTCATCAAACTTCATTACTCCATTGGCTGGCATCAGCATAGTGTTTTTCGTCATGTTCTTTTTCAAGCACGACTTTCTGTTGACCTTTCCATCTCGAGAGCCAGCTTTCTAATGGGGAGAAAGACTTGCCTTAAGTTGGTGCCAGTTCAGTTGTCTTTTGAGTGTATCAATGTGGACACAGACAGTATAGATCAATCAAAAGATGAGATGCGAGTCCTCCCTGTAATCCTTCCTTATTGTTCACGGCCCAGTAGAGGAAAACAATGCACAGGTAGAGAGTTGCAATCGAATGGTCAGAAAATGTAAACAAACACTTGGCATTGGGTGGACTGTGATCACGTTTCACACCTTGTGATGCAGACAGCGAGTTCCGAGTCAATTAGCCCATCGTGTCAGGTAATCCTTTGATGTCAGTTTTTCGTGAATGTGTAGCGTATAAGTGGAGTGTGCAATTAACCGGTGTGTGATTAAGCGATTGAACTGTAATAATAATAATAATAATAATAATAAAAATAATAATAATATAATAATAATAATAATAATAATAATAATAATAATAATAATAATAATAATAATAATAAAGATATTACTTTATGGCATCCCAAAAAGTTTCTTTTGGTACAGACATGCTATAATTTACACACACAAATAGAGAAGAAATATAAAGGGTAATGTACATGACTTTGTAGCAATTCCACAGCCAGAATCTACAAGCAAGAAGAGCAAAACCTGAACTTAATTCTTGCCAAGTTTATTTAAAAATTCGTTATTGGTTTGGAAACTATGCCGATTATACCAAACTCATATTAAAAATCACTGTATCGAAAGTTTCTAAATTTGAGTCTTGTTTTAGTTTTAGCAGTTCAATGTTACTGGTGTAACAAGTTTGGTTGAACAACAAGTGCCGAGTGGGATGAATTCTGGAATAAGTTTTTAGCTTCTAATACAATGCCACATAATTTTCATTACGAGCAGAAATCATAGTTTGATTTATGTATTTTCACAGATGAATAGCCTCCAAAATACCCTGATGAATAGCCTCCAAAATATCCTGATGAATAGTCTCCAAAATACCCTGATGAATAGCCTCCAAAATACCCTGATGAATAGCCTCCAAAATACCCCGATGAATAGCCTCCAAAATACCCTGCTGAATAGCCTCCAAAATACCCTGATGAATAGCCTCCAAAATACCCTGATGAATAGCCTCCAACAAAATACCCTGATGAATAGCCTCCAAAATACCCTGACTTGAATCCCATGGACTACACTACAGCATTCAGTCCTTGATGATTTATAAGGGTGTTACTGTTACAGCGTTTGCACACAAAAGAGTTTAAAAAGTCAATTAAGAATGCATGCGGTCGACTCACTAGTCAAGACATTAGAAAATCAATTTGAATATCGGAAAAAAATGTTACTGATCAGTCAAAAATCAAAATTAAAGATCTAAAGATCACATCAAAATTTGAGAATTACGTCTAAAATCTTCGATATGTTGTTTTTGAGGTGTATTTATTAAAACAATCATGGAATTAAATTTTTTCATTCTATTTTTTTGAAAGATTATATACCTAACCTTACAGGAGTTCTGTCTCCCTACAGAGGTTGAATATCATGGGGAATTCAATTCTTCATGCTCAAGGGCCATTAGATTATACATAAATTTAAATAATAGAAAATTGAGTTTACTTGTGGTAGTCTGGAGGCTGCCAGCTTCTTTACTTTTCCGGGTTTCTTTCCTAGATATATACAGTGCAACCTCTGGATAACAACACCCCTGAATAACGACATTGACCTCTGGTCCCGATTTTTTTGCTATATATGTTATTAGTAATAAAAAATCCCAAATAGGGACATACATTTTAGTAAAACCCCTGTTTAGTGACATCGTTATTACAATAATAATCAGTTGGTACCGACGCTTGGTAACCGACCATCATCATCTCGTAGTCTTAACTTATAAAGAACGCCTTTTTCCTCCCTCCCAATGAGATCGCTTTGTTACTGACCAATCAGAACATATGTTTACTACATTGCTTGTTCATATGGAACAACAGCAAAAGAAGTTTATCAGTGGATGGAACTCTCAAGGGTCCATTAACCTTCCATGTTGGCTACCTGTCTGAGGTCAGTGGAGGTGAACTGATATCAGGCAATGCCATGTCCAATGGGGGCAATTATGGATATTAATGGTCTTATGGTGTGTTGGAATAGCGGAGAAAACAATAACAACCTCTTTCAATTTATTATTTTCTTTTGAAAAATCAGTTGTTTCTCTAAAAACTCAGTCCAAACTTGATCAGCAGTATCGCATGGATTTGACTTGAATTAACTTAAAAATTAAATTGTGTTCTTGTGTGGTATTATCATGTTGGCACTTGATTTTTATTATTTATTTTTAGTTTCGTCAAATGGCGTTCGGGCTCTTTTTACGATCAAAACAATGACAATACACATTGGAGAGTGAAAGCGTACCTAACTGGTATACCCTTTGTAAACAGGATAAATATATACGAGTCGTGATTTCTCTCAGGCACTGAAATTACGGGTTTCAACACGCCCCCTTTTTCCGGCATCTTGAAAACCCCGGAATAACGACACCCCTGGATAACGACATAATTTTCCGGTCCCGGGCGATGCTGTTATCCAGGGGTTGCACTGTATATGTATGTATATATATTATATATAGAGTTGTCAGACTTCAAGTGGACACTGTCACATTCACACCTTTTCCTATTATTATCTTGCACAATTTTTACTTTCATTTATCATAAAAACGTTAGGGTTTTCCATATTCGAGCCATTAGTTAAGCCGCAATGAACATAATATCAAAATCAAAATTGGTTATATTTTATGAGTATTTTGCAATTTTCAGAGGGAATTATATATTTGTTTAATTGTAATCTATGTTAATTTATACAATACATTAGAAGTTCTCCACTTGTATATATATATATATACAGTAAAATTACTTTAAACCGAAAGAAGCTAAACCGAAAAATACCTTAAACCGCAAAGAATTTAATAAATTGTACTAGTTTCTTCATTATCTTTGTACTAATTCTTACGATGAACCGAAATACTTCTAAGAAGGACTTTCTTTAAACCGAAACAACTTGAGACCACCTTCCTTTATTCTCTCTCTGTTTTTCTTAAAAAATTGGGGAAGGTGGCCACACATAATAATGCCCGACGATATTAAACAAAGAGCGTGAGTATAAGATGAGGGTGGTGGGGTAGGCAAACACTTCAAACACTGCACTTGGGCTTGGCCAACACCACAATCGCACAGACTGGAAAAGGAAGACAGCGGGTGACTGGCAGGCGAAAAATGAGGAAAGAAGGGGAGTAACAGTTGGGGTGTAGAATCACGCAAGCGAGATGTTCTCGCTCGTGTGTTGATGCTTTGGAACAGACTGGATTTTCAACACGAGAAAAAGGAAGGTGGGGGTAGACAACTTACCATTGACATGCCATTTCATTTCCACTTTGTTTAAATGTGTGTGTGAGTGTGTGAGGGGGAGGGGGGTCTATGTAATTAGGCCTTTGAACCTAATGGCTTTTCAACAAAAGAGAGATGCCTAGTAGACAGCTTAGCATTGACACGCCTTTTCATTTCCATTTCACTTCGCCTCTGAGTAGCTGCGCGTAATTCATTATCAATTATTGCACAAGAACTTTCGATCTTATTTTAGCTTTACATTTTACTAAATGTTGTCTAAAAGAAAGCACTGTGCTTACACGTTGGAGTTTAGAATTAAAATACTATTTGAAGTCGATGAAAAAAAAGTTGATCAAGACGGAGATATGTAAAAAACACGGCATCCCGAACTCAACTCTTTCAACAATTTTGAATTGAAAACGAAAACCCCAAAAATATTTTTAAAACACACACAAAAAAAAAAATAAAATAATTTAATGGTTACGAAGACGGCATTTATTCAACAACTCCATTTAACGAAAACCCATGATACCATTAAATGAGCAAATTCCTTAAATAGTTACTACACTTGAAAAACATTGCAAAACAGGAACTTGCTTTAAACCAAAATGTCTTTAAACCGAAATGGTTTAGAAGGTTCCCAAAATTTCGGTTTAAAGTAATTCTACTGTATATATAATAGCTAAAAATGAGAGAAGAACTCTTTTGTATTATTTGTATATATCTAGTGTGAGCTCTACATGTCCCTGTGTCGTTATTACGCTGCCTTTTCTGGGGGATCATAACATGTTAAATTACAGCAATCATTGTAGATTGTGGATACATTAAAAACGATAAGGATATTATAAATCTTTTTGAAAGCTTTATCAGAACATAAAACGAAAAAAGAAAATTGCAATACCTATTTATGAGATTGTAAAAAGCATAGAAAATGTGCTAATATATAAATATTTATCGACATTTACTGACAAATGTACACAGTTTAATTCGGGTGTCCGAATAGCTCAATGGCACAACACTCGCTTCACAAGCAAAGGGGGTTGAGTCGGATCCAGGGTGGAGTCCAGATTTATTTCTGACCCCCTTTCCACCCAGTCGTGATTGGGAAGCTGGGTCAATTAAATCTAGCAGATATATTTTCACGATGGAATGCATCCTATCCAAAGGGTAGCTAGCAATTGCCATTGTCCGTATCACGCTATAGAAACCGGGATAAACTCTGGCTCCGTGGAACTGGTGTCTCTGAAGGACTACTTTTTTGTTACAGTTCCATTCACTCTTTTCAATTCGTGTTGCCGTAATCCACAAAAGACATCGTTTCTATCCTTACACCTTTTCTCCTTCACATCAAACATGTCAGATGGCTTGCAGAATTCAAGTTTGTGGTAGATGGCGTTGGAATTGGGCTTCCTAAAACAGCTGTAATACAAGTGACACAGATATGGATGGGGAATCTTGGTCTCTGAAATATTTTGACTACTTTCACAGGCAGAGGCTGGATAGGAAGCTGGGAATTCAAAAAACAACAATGTCGAAATTAAGACTAGAAATCCTTTCTAGAGATATTTTGAAAAAAAAATGTTTGTTTCTTTTGTTTTTAAAGTTAGGTAAAGGTTTTAGTTTTACAGCACTTAAAGATAAGATAAGATAAGATATACTTTATTGATCTTGAATGGAAATTATCATAATGTTACACATCATTCATCGTTATATTAGCACAGATTTATACACTGTCATGAACTAATTGATAATAATGTGAAGTTGACTTACAACATATTTAGGTCATTTCAGCACCAGTAAAAAGAAAGAAAATGAGAAATAATTCTGGAATTACAAGTAAAGGTACCCAAGAAAATGTAAGACAAAGAATATGGTTCAAATAGGGAACATAATATGTAGATTGCAAGAGCATACTATAAATTAACTTAGTTTGAGATCATCTAAAATTCTCATCCACACACCAGGACATGATCCAACTGAATACATTCAAATGTCTACAGAATATATCCAAAACAGAAAACATAACTAAAAATAAATAACAGAGATATTTGATGTACAGGAGATAAATCATCTTCCAAAACTAATAATTCACATTTCACTGTTTCCCTCTTATAATATAAGAAGTCAGCCAAGGACCTTGGATAAATAATAACTTGTGAACAGCACACACTTGAATTAGAATATTATAATATCTTGAGTCACGGGACCAAATTACAGACATAGGTGGTGTAGTTGCACATAGATATTGCTGGCTTATGATCGTATAGTGGCTTTTTGATAGATGGTAATGATATTCCTTTGCATTGTGTTAGTAATGACTAAAGAGTTCAAGAGCCAGTGATGATAATTGAATGTACAACATCAAAACATTCAAATAAAAGTCCAGATTCCAAGTTTCATTTCTTACTGCTTTATTTGTTGTGATAAATTCGAAATCCAAATCAAATAGCATGGTCATAATTCAATCAGTTTCATAAATTTCAAATCCGTAAAATCAATCCAAATGTTAAGTCAATTTGGATATTGTGACCATTTTCAATATACGTGGAATATTTCTAAGTCTGTAAAATAAAGATTCTTAGAAGGAAGTTAGAACTTGCATGCAGCATAATGCAAAAAAGTCTAAAGACTTAGGAAAGTGCAGCCTAAAGAGTCGAAAAGTAGAATAGAATTTAGAATCCCGGTTTGATCAGAAACACTCTATTTTATACCCTATTGTAAACTGTTACCACAATTCCTTCAAACCACACCTCCTACTGATTTTGACCGGCCCATGCCAGTCTAAACCGAACCCCTAAAAGTAAAAGTGAATCATACTCGAAACGTTAAATCCCTAAATGTTAATGCTAAACCCCGCCTTTTATGATATAACATTATTTTGGTAAAGGTCAGTTTTTAGGCCCAAATACGCCCAAATATAAATAACAAATGCCAACTATAATCTGATGCTTTTATTCCCAAATACCAATTAACACCGATCAAAGGAAGTAATTTTCTTGGACTCAACATAATGACCAGTCCTTTAACTTTGGAACATAAAACTGTCATAAACCCATTAAACATTGACCAAGTTTCACTGATATACATGCATCGGGAACTCATTAAACCCAATTAATCATTCCCCACTAGAGCTCTTGTGTAACCTTTTTGCATTAGCTAACTCTCTTCCTCCTCCGACTACTACTACTGCTACTGCTGCTGCTACTGCTGCTGCTGCTGCTGCTGCTGCTACTACTACTACTACGACGACACGACTACTACTACTACTACTACTACTCACATGAACACGTATCCAATAGAGAGTTGAAATCCACACAAGCTCCAAAAATCTCACTGAATACTTTGCCTTCACGACAATGATGCACGGAATATTTTCCGGAATCACATGACAGATACAGCTTGCAGTTTCCTAAATCATAAAAAGTAATACAAAAATATTTAAGTTAATTCCTATCCAAATACTTTGAATATAATGCATACATAAACTTGTCCATGTTTGTTTGACCAATGCTGAGTAAAATACATTTATATTTAGTATTTATAAGGCCTATTGTGTCATTTTTTAACATTATTTTGACAGCAATAGCCTGCTTCTATTTGGATAGATAGGAGAATACCATAACACTGTCAGATCTGACAGACCTAACTACCAAATCACTATTTGAGTTGCTGGCTGAAAAAAAACAGAAAGACGCACAAATTTCATAAATTGAGTTAAGTATACAGTGGTGGAATATACACAACACCTTTCTGATCATTTACCACTTTAAATTTTCTTTCTATGTCTATAAGAACCCAAGTTATGATTTTTTTTCTGAATAAAATTTGTTGCAGTGGGAAACGCTTTATCTTCAATTTTGACTCGTATCTCGAATCGAAGCTTGCCGCATCTTCCCGGGTTTTCTCGGCCAGCCTCACATTTGGTACCCAGGCATTTATCATGACCTTAACCTGTTAAGTGCCATACTCTGGAAAAACACGTATTTAATAATTTGACCAGAAAACTCATCCTTTAAATATCGATTGATTTACACGACCTTCATCTTGGCAAAAATTCTCAAACCTGGACGTTTTGTAGATGTTGCGCTGTATAAAAGTTCAAGTTTGGAATTTCTTTATTACATTTTTGTGATGTCAAAAGGTGTAAACAGGATTTCAGAACATTCTTGAATTGCCCAACGTAGTAAAGGTAAAATAATTACATTTTCAATGGGAGGAAAAGAACTGTTTGCTGGGATTCATTAATGTAGTGCGTAAAGAAACCCCAAACTTGAGCATTTATATAGAACAACATCCACTAAACATACTCAAAGCGCTTTACATTGGGTCCCTAGCCAACAACAACATTTAACATGTAGAAGGTGACACGGCTCCTGTTTGTCAATACATCGTATTACATGTTTTTTCGACAGACACGAAGTTGTTGAAAATATTTGTTCGTGATAATTGGCCAGTTTTGATAATTGTGATTGTTGACTATATTATCATTAGATCACCTTATTTTTATTTTTAAGGGTTTTACGGCACTTGCGACACACATTAAGGTCATATCAGCGCCAGTAAAAAGGAAGAAAATGGCATCGTAATAAGTTCTAGAATTACAATTAAAGCACCCAAGAAAAGTAAGACAAATAGGAAACAGATGTAGATTCCAAGAGCACACTATCAAAGCACATAGTTTGAGATCACCTATATGTCTCATTCTGACGTTAAGCACAGGTTCCCACTAAGAAGAACACACTCAAATGTCTACAAATCATATATAACATGTGAACAAAACATAATACAGTGCATAACAGAGAGATGATTTACAAGGAAAAATAATCTCATCTTCCAAAACAAACTATACATTTGATTGTTTCCCTCTCAGCCAGGGTATCCGGCCAGGGCCAGGACAAAACCAAGTAATCTCATTCCAAGACAAAGACATAAAGCAAGTTGGAAAACAGATATAGGAGGATGCAAGACAGAGTAAGTGTCTCCCTGCCCACTATGGGAGGTCGGGAACCCCACCCAGTCGCTCACCTTTGTAAGGATACAGGAAACCTGGTTGGTGTGGGCATCGAGTGGGGCCTTTAGAATTAAAAAAAATATAATTGATAATATCCATTTAAATAAGTAAGGAGATAGATTTGATTAGACTACCCATACTACTAAAACTATTATCCTGAGCTTACGAATTAAACTAACTTCCAATTTAAAAAGGCTACAGTTATCTCAAATTAAATTTTAAAAACATACATAATATCTATATTTATTCATGGCAACTAGAGATTTGCGTCTTGGAGTGATAAGGCTCAAAGTCAAAGATTGTCAGTCACCAAGAAATTGAAGCTTTCATATTTTGGCCACAATAAAATACATGCTACAAAAGCCCTTCATTGAGGGTGCCTGCGAGCAGATGAGAGGGTGGGCTCAAGACACATCGGACGTGGTGGAGAGAACAACCACAGAGGTAGGACGCATGGCTCACATAAATTTTTTTAAAAAAGAGTTCAGTCGGGCTGTTTGGGAGGCTACGTCCAACAAAAATTAGTCTTAAAGAAGAACTAGAGATCAAAGTTAAATTACATCTATGAAGGATACCTTCTGTAAAGGATTTGGTCACAAAATGTACCAGATGTATTCATCAGTTTTTGTGATTGAACCAGCGAAACAATTGTGGCTGATAATGATAACCTCAATACGGTATAAAATGTCAAGTTGATTTATATTCTGGTATGACATTTTTATTGATTCATATTTGCAGGTTTAGTCAAATTTATTTTGATTACCAGTTAATTGTCGTACTCTGGAAAGATACGAGTTTATAAATCTATACATTATTTTGAAATTGATGATCATATTTCTGTTCAAATTCAAATATGTCTTGGGCCAAAATGAATCCATACTTACATTCAACTGTCATGAGTTTATTAGCTCTGACTTCAGCAACCCTGTTTGCTGTCAAACATTGAATTATCATTGGACGACAGTTTTGAATCTGAACTCTTGCTTTGACACTTCCAGACGAAGATGTGTTTAATCTGATTGGATTGCCGTCATTGGACACATCCATGAGGGACACCTCAGGCAGTGGTTTACTGTAAGCCTCGCAAATGACGTCTAAGGTCGTTCCCAAGTAAACCCGAATTGGGTGGTATTGTAAAGAATTGACACTGAATTTCGTGATTGTCGGTTTATCTGAAATGAAAAGAGAAAATATAATTGAACAACTATTAAACAAAATAATAATTATCATCATCATCATCATAATTATTATTATTTGTATTATAACCAAAATCATTGTCATCTTGTTAAGCAAAGATTTTTAAGATTACATTCACGTTTTGCTTCAATTTAAAATTCCAACTTACATTGAATTTTCAGTGTGAACTCTGATGTTTTGTCATAGCATCGGGTCACATGATCAGCCCAACACCAGCAAGTCATCTTGTTTATTTCGTTCGGCACCTGTAAATTGATCAAAGCTATTTTCCCCTCAGCATACACTTTGTTATGAGAACAATCCAAGCTGACAAATTCGACCTCTGGGTGTCCACCGTCCACTTGACATCTGACCAAAGCTGTGTCATTATTCATCAAAGGTACAACTGCACCATTTTCCACGGGTGGTCCATTATCGACTGTCATTACTGGTCTCGAAAATGGTGGCTCTGTTGACGATATTTTGGGGGAAATTTCATTTAGAAACAAATATTGGCATTATTTAGTCTAGTAATGCGACATTTTCTGGCATCAAATTATAATAATACATGTGGGATGAACTGCTGTTATTTTACTAAGTTACAGTTAGTTTTGTCGACTTCTCAATGCTGAAATTATGTTGGTCAATTCATAAAAACAAACTTAGAGACAGTTGAGTTATATGACCATTAATTGATATCCAATATTATTGGAAGTTTTGAAAATATAAAGTTATCATTATTATTATTTTTTTGGCCTATGCTTAATTTTGACTGTGCTTTGTTTCTTTTGAATAACCAGCATTAAGTTAGTCAAATGTCATTGCATGTTAGTTAAAGACCCAAGTGATTTATGTTTGAGTTTAAATACATGTGATTTTCTTTCCTGACACGCGTTCCACTGAATATGCTAAAAACAAAGACTTTGTGTAATATGACACATTCTCACATTATGTAACAAAGTCAAGTGGCATTGAGCATGGTCAATTACCAAATGGTGAAATGATTGCTATGTGTACTTGAGTAAGTCACTTTGGTACACAATTTAACCCATTTGACTTGACTCGAAGGAGCTTCTTTTTTTTTTTTCCAATCGCAGATTCATATAGAACTGTTGAATTATTTTATTTCATTAATAAAGAATGACCTTGTCAAGGTATGAAAGTCAGTAAGTTATTTTCAATGGCTGGATAGACACCATCTTTTAAAGAATGATAGTTCATGGAAGATTCAGGGTGAAAAGAACCCCCACGAAATTGTCTCTTTGAGTTCAAAACACAGCATTACAGTACCAAGTGAACACAAGGTTGTTTATATGAATAGAATGAGTGCGATTGACTTCAATTGGTCTTTGTTATTGTTGTTAGACCACCAGTTAGGTGATTAGCTCTTGCTAAAATATATAAATAAATAAACCTTTAAGGTTACACATTGTTGTGTGTTGGCATGTTTCATCCAGTAAAAGATATGAGTATTTTAGCTAACCACATAACATCAATAGCACGTGAACTCAACCTTTCAGATTTTAACAAAAATAAAATATCTAAATCTTATTCTCATATCCGTCACGCGTCTTATGTGTGTATCGTCTTTCTTTGAATCCTTTGAACAAAGTGTTTGAAATGTAAAATCACCATCGTGCAAAACGTTGTTATGAAACTTTAAATATTTCGAAAATGAAGAATGAAGCTAAGCGAGGATGCTTTTTCACAGCATTGAAGACACCAAGAACAGAATGTGGCCTGCTTTAGGAATAGAGAGATGACTTGAGGAAATGGCAAGAACAGTGAGACGGTATCTAAAGCGTTAAATCGAGGTCAATCAAAACAGGCAGAAAGAAGAAGATCGACAATTATTTGGCAAGGATGTTATTTGCAAAAGAATTGGGAGGATGCTTCAAGAGCAAGATTTATTAACTTGAAAGAAACTTTGAGACTGCAGGAGATAAGTGATATTTTTATTTCTAAATCAACGTTGTGAAAAATTGCAAGGTAAGCTGATTTGCTTTCAAGAAAACACCATCTGGTAAAAAGCTTCCATGTGAAAGAACCCATAAGATGTTCTTTCAGAAGGAAAAGGATGAGAGTCCGACATTTATCCACCCAGTGACTCCAAAATCTGTTCTGATCAAAATTTTAGGACTTTTATAAATTTAGATAGCTTTTCATTGTTCAAACAATCATATCAAACTATGATTATGAAACGGTTAGTATTATGATAACATTGTAAAGATTAGAGAAGAAAATAAATGCATAGACAGGCATAAGGCTGTGGGGACCTAGAATCACAGACCATCCCTTTCAGAAGCCCTGTGAAACACCACTGGAAATAAACAAAACAATGATATGTTAAACGTCATTACAGTAAATTCTATAATTTGGCTGTGATAAAATGTAAATACCGACAACATCAAAGTGATTTGCGATTGTACAATAAACGATGGAGATACAGATTTTATCTTTTTGTTTCACAAGGTTTGTTTTAAAAAATCTGAGACAGCATGTAATAAATAACAATGCAAAATTGAATGTTTTCGTATATTAAATTAAAGCTTACATTCAATTTCACATTGTTATTTATTTCATCGAGCTTTGAGCAGCACCATTTACATTACAGAGACAGCATACAGAGTGTCGAGCACATCTGTCAGACAATCGATGCAAACTTGAGACAAAATGCGAGCACTTGAGTTTTGAAATGAACTATAGCAGCGACTTTATAAAGTTGGGACACCCAATTTATACTTTACGTATTCCAACACAGTACCAAAGGTCACATATATAGAACTTACCCAGAACTTCCAAGAATCTAGTTTTATTTGTTTGGAGGTCACCAAAGATGATATTTGATGCTGCGCAAGTCAACGTAGATAAACCACTTCCTGAATGTGGGACAACACTAAATCTGTATCTGTAAAAACCTGGTGGGCTGGTACTGTTGAGTGGCGTGATAGTACTACTATTGTCAAAGGCTATAGCTGTCACGGTAGGTTTAGGGTTGACGCTGTCAATCGAGATATCACAATCCAGAACTAATGATACGTTAGATTCACACCTAATCAGAGATTCTGGCGAAGTCATGACTATTTCACTTGGACCATCTGTGAATTGGAAATTAGATTAATAGAAAATACCCAAAATTAAATTTGATGGAAATAAGAAATAATAATGCAATGAATGCTTTACATTCGGTATTGTGAGAGTTGTTCTAAAAAAAGTTTTATTCTTTATACAGTCCAATGTACACTAATTATATGCACAAGCTGTTTACATAGAATAAAAAAAAAGACAACGACATTTATTATGTAAAAATTAACATGACGACTGTAAAACACTAATACATTTTCCTCCACAAAGATAATTCTGTTGCCGGGCAGCTACTTCTTTGACACATGACTGTGGTGAGAGAATATGAGTAAATATTCTCTACAGAGGCTTCATTTGACGCTTGAATGGGGTGAGACAATATGTGTATAAATAGCCTTTTCAAGGACAGAACTTTCGTCATCTACAAGGCAACTCAAATTGGGGAACTGACAGTCCGAAGGATAGTTTATAATGACTCTTTAAAATGTTTAGTAGTCTGAGACAAATGCATTCTCAATAATTTGTTCACATCTTTCTTCCAATCTATCCTTGAAATTGGCAATTACATTTAAGAAACAGATAATAATAATAATAATAATAATAATAATAATAATAATAATAATAATAATAATAATAATAATAATAATAATAAAAGAAGAAGAAGAAGAAGAAGAAGAAGAAGAAGAAGAAGAAGAAGAAGAAGAAGAAGAAGAAGAAGAAGAAGAAGAAGAAGAAGGAGAAGAAGAAGAAGAAGGAGGAGGACGAGGTGGACAAGGAGGAGGAGGAGGGGCTTAAAGAGAGGAGGAAGAAATTGTAGAAATCATGGGTGTCCCGATAACTCTGTTGATAGAGCTCTTGCTTCACACGCAAAGGAGCCGAAATCAATCCCATGTGCAGCCGAGATTTTTTTCTAACCTCTCTGTTCACCCAGCAGTGATTGGGTAGCTAGGTCAGTTAAATCTGAGAAAAAGTACTTTGTGATAGACAAGCGTCCTATCCAAATGATAGCAAACAATTGATATGTCCTTTTCATGCTATAGAAACTGGGATAAACTGGCTGTATGGACCCTATGGTTCTCAAGGACTACTTTGTAGAAATCTTGAAGTTTGCCTGTATAAATTGGCTCGCCTGAAATAACTATAGCTGTAGATCAAATGTCTTACAGGCAAATTTAGGAAAGTACGTGATTTGGTTGCCAACTCCGTAGGAAGACTGTCCTCTACACGTGTAGTTTGGACTAGCATCTGTAAAACAAAACGAAAAATGAAATGAAAAGAAAACTATGATAGTATTGGTGTTTGTGAAAAATAACAGAATTTACATAGTCTCTGTTATCCCAAAATGTGTTGGCAAAGACAGACTCAGGTTTACAACTGTTATCATTTACACTGTTATGACCACGCGTTATTTTGTATTCTGTGTAGTGGCTGTTAGAAAACAAAAAATCGTGTCATTTTGACCTGGATTTGACCAATAGAACACTCATAATCTGTGGAGGTTGTGGTCAATATTTGTTTATGAAGGAGAAGAATACAATACATTTTTGTAGAAATCATGGAGTTTGCCGATGTGCTTAGGCTTGCTTGAAAAAGAAAAAGCTATGGTAGATCAAATTTCTTCCAGTACTTGATATGATTGCCAACTCATTGAGAAGAACATCCTCTACCTGAAATGGTAAAATGTCCAAATGATGGGCACTTCACAAACGGTGCTACTGATACATATTGTCATTTAAGCGTCTGCTGCATATCGATTGTTGGTATTATTGAGACAACAATATGTTACAAGATAAGCCTCGGTATTGAGAAAATGGCATTTTATAAAATACATTAAGGATTATTGCATTCATATCATGACTTATTTTTGGCTAAAAATAAATTAAACCGCCGCATTTTATAAACTATGTCCTTCTCCTTTTGACATAAATAATAACGTAAGCTTCAATTTAATCAAATGAACGTTTCAGGTTTCCCCTTTATCAACAAAACAGGATGAATGAAACACCACAGATGAATGAGATTCAACTTCACGTTATTATTTATTTCTTCGAGCTTCGAGCAGCAACATTTACACTTCTCCTTTTGACTAAGGCCAAAATCATTTATTATGACATGTACCACAATGCCCTACAGCAATATAGTTGCATAGAACTTTATAACTGAGACTGTGTCCAATGGTCGTTTTCATGACATACGGAGCAAAGAGACTGATAATAAATTATTTTGATGATGCATTTAAGAGTTAAGAAGCAACAATTATCTCTTTTAATCCTTGCTTTCATTTGTCAGAGGACGTTTTCCAGCTATAATGACTTCAAAATTTATTCAAGACTTTACCCAAAACTCTGAGCTAGTTGCAACGACATTGCTAAATTGGTGTTAACTGCCAGATATAAATTTATATAAAAGCCCAATTATAAAAAATAAAACCAGCAAAACAAAATATATTATAAATAAATTATTATAAATATATTATAATTCTATTCCAATATGATAGATTTTATGCTTAAATTATCGATTTATTGTTGTGTTTTATTTGCATTGTAAAGCACCTCTGAGCACATTTTGGATCTAGGCGCTATATAAATTCATTCATTATTTATTATTCATTGTAAAGAAACAATATAAATACATCTCTCTCAAATTTTGAAAAAGTTTCGTTTCCTAAAAGGTTAGTTTGTTGACCCATCCCTTAATCTTAAGGGAAGGGTTGGGGGGAACACAAAAACCCAAAACTAAATATCTGAAAGGGCCTAAAATTTACTCATGGACCATGAATTGATCATAAGTCTGATTGATGAGTTCATTGCCTTTGCAATAAGTAGATAATAGTTTTTAACAGACTATGACCTAAAAGACATTGCACTAATATTCAGATATTCTGGGTTCGAATCCTACTTCTGCATGTCGTTATCCTTATAAAGAAACTAAATAAAACTTTTGCTCACATTGCGGCACTGAAATGTGGCTATTAACTCGACTAAAAGCTGTTTGCTGCCAAAAGTCGACCATCTTTGCAGCCTTAAAGACCTTCATGATTCCTATGAAGAGGAATCCCCATTGCTGTCTGTTTGATGCCACGTCTCTCATGTTGTTGAGGTCTATAGTTGATGACAACTGGAGTTTGATGTTTGGCAATCTGTTGAGATCGTTGTTGAGTGTGATTGGCAATGAGGTGACTGGGCATCCTTTGTGTTTTGGTCCAAAATTGGTGAAGTAGAATGACATGGCTGTAATTCCTAGTATTTGAGGATCTCGTCTCAGGATACAGCTATTGATTGGATTATTTCAGCCTTTACTTGAAATAGACCATAAGGATAACTTTCTCAGAAGAAAAATAGATAAAATTAAATTGTTCCACAAGATATACTACAAAAAGTCGTGCCTTAAACTTCTAAACGACATCAAAGATATCGGCACAAGAACAACGAGGCAGCAAGAGTAACCATCCCAACATCAAAAACAGATGCCCACCTGTATTCGTTTTTCCCTTCCACTGTCCAACTATGGAATAGCCTCCCAGCTGACGTGGCTGAAAACGGTTGCCAACACGCCTTTACGCGATTGCTAGAGTTCACAACGTGACTTTTTAATCTATGTATTTTTTATTAGTATTATGTGCAGTGTTTTAACAAGTTTACAATGTAAAACCCTACAAGCTGTGGAGTGATCCTCGACAATATTGGAGGTTTCCACAGGAAGAAGAAGAAAGTAAAGACAATGTTCAATGATTTAGGTTGTAGAACATTCACTCACCATTCGAGTCATAGATGACTGGCAATAGATTTGTTACTTCATTTTTGATGTCACTTCCAACCAAGTATCCATAAGAATTCACCCACTCGGGTACCCCTGGAGGGTTTCCTATGTCCTTCAGATGACATTGGCATGTACGAGTTGTGTCCCCTTCTTGGATGTAACCCAGAGTAGATTCAGTGTCATTAGGACAACTTATGATCTCCGCTTGTGGTAACCCTGTGGATTACAGATAACCAGACTTGGATACAAGGATACAATGATTGTAATATGGAAATTGAAATAATTCTTTTCACAATGCTAGAATTATCTGGGCACGTCACGTTGGAACTCTGATGATGATAAATTCATATCTAGATGTACATATTTGCATGTCTCATAACCAAACGCAGTTATGGCATGAATCAACATTGTTGAAATTGACAATATTTTGCGTTGGTTTGAAAATATTTCCATTACAGCAATGAGACCACAACAATTTGGGTTATCAGACCTGTAAAAAAAGTACATGTCGCTTCATATCAATATTTTATAACAACGTTTTTCAGTGAGAATGATTTGTTTGGATATTATGAATATCATTATTAAGATTTAGCTTATTGAAATTGTAAAATATTGGAGTTGTTTTTAAAGTACCCTTTCACTATTTTTGTTATAAATCATGTCAAAGGTTACATAAGTCAAAAGACTTTTAAATACCTCATTATATAAGCAAATATAAATATATAATGGTTAACACAAACAAAAGAAAATATCAAATCGATGTATGGATAATATAAATACACAATATTGTTCTACATCAGGTGGTCACAAAAAAACAAACAGACACGCGGCTCTTTGTCGGCTTGTTACTTGACACTATACATTGAATTTCGTTCAAATTCAACACACAAATTATGCAACTTCTTAGACTGTCAAAATTTCATGGATATGAATTGAGAAACAAAAAAGATGGTGATTTTTTAAAACAGTGTTCAGAAAAATGATATTAGAGAAACAGGACTCAACATTGAAGAGAGTAAAATGGCGATGATTTGAACTTTTGTTGCCATTTTTCGCAAATATTAATTTTGTTACCATAAGCAGTATTTTCATTATAATTCTCCTCATAGTGTAAGAAAGCGTCTATATAGCATGCTCACATACCTATTTTTGTCCAACCATTACAAAGTTAACACTTTAAGGTCAATAGCGCCACCGTCTTCTTTAATGACCCAACGTAGTCTCTTTTTCCAACTTGAAATGCACTTCGGAATTTCCAACTCAATGATTATCTCCTCCCAGCATAAAATAATTCTTTCTCTCAAGGTTTCCTCTGTGAATGCAGATCTTTGTCCACTATAAACCTTCTCGGTTAACAAATTCCAAATTGCGTAATCCGTGGATTCAGACTGGGTGGTTGAGGGGGCCATTTGTCTTTCTCCATAAAATAAATATTCTAACTCCGAAGAAAAGCTTGTGTTCTTTTGCTGGTATGGGATGTAGCTCCATCTAGTTGACAAATGAAATTCCTTCCTGGATAAAGGTGTTCACAGTCTGACAAAAGATTTTCTTCCAATAGTTTTATGTAATTATCAGCGTAGAGTTTCCCCAGACATAGCAACAAGTGCCTTCTTTAAAACATTACAACGCGCAAATGCCACAATAAGTTGCGTCATCTTTTTGATATCGAAATTTTTAGGTGGTGTTACAAGATTTTATATTATTAAAAAATCGCTGATCCGATTATTTTGATATTTTGCAATTCTATCAATAAAGAATAGTTTAAAAAGTTATAAAAATTTGAAAAAGATATCTTTATAATTTTTTTACAATCAAAAGAAAATAACAGCTACACGTTTTTTTGAAAGACTACCTGATATAAACATACAAAAGGTCAAGTTAAAGGACAAATATTAATTTTTCATTCTAGACGAGATTATTAGCATCATCTATCTATCTGGCGTGTCATCTTTTCAGAGGTCGATGTGACATTTCCTGCCAAGCATGTCTATCTGTCGCCATATCCTGGCCGGTCAACCTCTTGTCTGCCTTCTCTCCACGCATCCCTCTAAAATGTGGTTTTGGATGGAGATATGGTGCTATGTATGCCCAAAATATTTGATCTTTCTTGTTTTATTTGTTTTCAATAAGTTTTGCCTTATGTTCATAATGACACACACTTCTTCGTTGGTCTACCTTTCGGTCCAGCTGATTTTGGTCATATGACGGAATGTCCATATTTCAAAGGCTTCAATTCGTTTTTCAATGCTTTTTTACATGGTCCCTTTTTCCGAACTGTAAAGCAGAGCAGAGTGTACCTAACATTTGAGTACTCGTAACTTTATTGATGGCTGTTTGTATATTTCTAAGGTCACCAAATCTTGATCTCGCTGCTATGGCAATTCTGGTTTTGACTTCATCTTCGCTTTTTCCATTTTTAGCATCATAAAAATTCAGAAAGACAAATCTCATTCATCATGTTTTGTTGACAAAGGGTGACCTGAAACGTCATTTCCAGCCTTTATTGATTAAATTGATGCTTCTCTTCATTTTCCTATTGATATCTATCTCTTAGAGCTTCAAACAGCAATGATTTTATTATCCCCCTTTCTTCATCAAATGAGTAGGTACTTCAAAGCATGGAGTTCTCTATCAACACCGGCTTATTTTATTGTTG
>NC_088373.1:22178946-22181446 GCF_034508935.2 Berghia stephanieae | reverse complement strand
TGACGTTAGTCAACCCGTTGTTATTGCTTTTAGACGGCCATTTTTATAATTAACTTATCACTAAGTTATATCAATCAGACTATGAACAATCGAGTTTGCAGTTTTGCTTGTTAATATTATGTTATACCCCGATGGAGATGTCATGAGTATTTTTCCAATACGCACAACATTAATACATTTGCAATCTGATTTAAGTTTAAAAGCAACGTAGACCACGTAAATTTTTCCATTTTGTGGTCAATAAAGTTTTGTTATTTATTATTATTATTATTATTATTATTATTATTATTATTATTATTATTATTATTATTATTATTATTATTATTATTATTATTATTATTATTATTATTATTATTTGTAAAACAAATCGACAGTGCTCCCGTGGCAGGTTAAACGGGTACTCCTCGGGACTACTCGCATTCGCACCCCCCCCCCCCCCACCACCACCACCACCACCACCACACACACACACGCACCAGGGCTGGCGAGTCGGAGTCGGAGTCGGTAGGAGTCGGTTGTTTGAGGGTGGAGTCGGAGTCGGAGTCGGTTTTAGAAGTCCCGACTCCGACTCCTTACCACTTTCAGACATTGCATTTTTATGGTGTGTCTTTTTTACGAAACCTGCCGAAACCCCACGAAACCCGAAGAATCCCGACAAAATTATGGGAAGTAGGTGGCAGTGGGGAGTGAACCTAGAACTCAGGGAAGTGTGCACCATTGGGGAGTGAACCTGGGACTGGGTTTCGGTGGGTTTCGTAAAAAAGAACTAGTGCTTTTTTACGAAACCCGCCGAAACCCGACCATATCCAGCAAAGTTATGGGAAATAGACAACTGTGGGGAGTGAACCCGAGACTCAGGGAAGTGTACACCAGGAGATGGATAACTGTGGGTATCCGAGCCGAACTATAGGAGTTTGGTACCAGAGGAGAATGAACCTGACACTATAGAAGGTGGGCGCCAGTGGGGAGTGAAACTGGGATTCAGGGAATAACACACCAGTGGGGATTTAACCTGGGAATATGTAAAAAAGGATATCAGTGGGAAATAAACCTGGGACTAAAGGAGATGGATACCATTGAAATTTGAAGCCGGGTATGAGAGTTTGGTACCAGAGGAGAATGAACCTGACACTATAGGAGGTGGGCGCCAGTGGGGAGTGAACCTGGGACTATGTAAACAGGATATCAGTGGGAAATAAACCTGGGACTAAAGGGAGATGGATACCATTGAAAGTTGAAGCCGGATATGAGAGCTTGGTACCAGAGGAGAATGAACCTGACACTATAGTGGGTGGGCGCCAGTGGGGAGTGAACCTGGGACTATGTAAAAAGGATATCAGTAGGAAATAAATCTGGGACTAAAGGGAGATGGATACCATTGGGAGTTGAAGCTGGATTTGGGAGTTGGGTACCAGGGGAGAGAGAAACCTGACACCATAGGAGGCGGGCGCCAGTGGGGAGTGAACCTGGGACTATGTAAAAAGGATATCAGTGGGAAATAAACCTGGGACTAAAGGGAGATGAATACCATTGAAAGTTGAAGCCGGATATGAAAGTTTGGTACCAGAGGAGAATGAACCTGACACAATAGGAGGTGGGCGCCAGTGGAGAGTGAACCTGGGACTCAGGGAATTGCACACCAGTGGGGAGTTAACCTGGGAATATGTATAAAGGATATCAGTAGGAAATAAATCTGGGACTAAAGGGAGATGGATACCATTGGGAGTTGAAGCCGGATTTATTTCCCACTGATATCCTTTTTACACAGTCCCAGGTTAACTCCCCACTGGTGTGCAATTCCCTGACTCCCAGGTTCACTCCCCACTGGCGCCCACCTTCTATAGTGTCAGGTTCATTCTCCTCTGGTACCCAACTCCTATAGTTCGGCTCGGATACCCACAGTTATCCATCTCCCACAGTCCCAGGTCAACTCCAAATTGGTGTGCACTTCCCTGAGTCCCAGGTTCACTCCACACTGGCGCCCATCTCCTATAGTGTCAGGTTCATTCTCCTCTGGTACTCAACTCCCATATCCAACTATCAACTTTCTATGGTATCCATCTCCCTTTAGTCCCAGGTTTATTTCCCACTGATATCCTTTTTACACAGTCCCAGGTTCACTCCCCACTGGTGTACACCGCCCTGATTCCCAGGATCACCCCCCACTGTTGTCAAACTCCCATAACTTTGCTGGATATTGTCGGGTTTCGGCGGGTTTCGTAATAAAGCACTAATTCTTTTTTATGAAACCCGCCGAAACCGGCCGATAACCTTAGTCTCAGGTTCACTCCCGACTGATGTACACTTCCCTGAGTCTCGGGTTCACTCCCCACAGTTGTCTACTTCCCATAACGTTGCTGGATATTGTCGGGTTTCGTAAAAAAGCACTAGTTCTTTTTTACGAAACCTGCCGAAACCCAGTTCCAGGTTCACTCCCCAATGGTGTACACTTCCCTGAGTTCTAGGTTCCCTCCCCACTGCCACCTACTTCCCATAACTT
>NC_088373.1:22138946-22168946 GCF_034508935.2 Berghia stephanieae | reverse complement strand
ATCATTCTAAAAATATATGATAGTATATAACAGAGAGATGATTTACAAGTAAAAAGATATAATCTCTTTAAAAAATGAAAGGGATTCTACATTTGACAGCTTTCTCTCAGCTTGGAATCCTGTCAGGACCAGAAAAACCCTGAGTATCTCAATCCAGATCAAAGGCAGAGAACTTGGAAAGAGAGAACAAATAAAAGGGAAAGAAGGGGGTCAGCAGTACGGTCTTTGCTTTGAACCCGAAAAGTACCAAGTTCGATCATCCTGCTGCTGCTCTGTGTGGCCTTGAGCAAGTCACCTCGTCCTAGCTCAATCTGCGGCGCTGCACTGCAGCTGATGCCTGGGTTATTCCAGTCTTCCCTTGGAATAGACCCTGGTGACAAACTTCCCCTCTGGGATAAAAAAAAAGGGAAATTTATTTTAAACATTTTTTTATTAAGACAAAACAGAAGTGACCTCTCGGCACGTCTTGGGAAGTCAGGAGACCCACCCAGGCGTAAGCAATTTAAATATCATTATCTGATTAATGTAAATGTTGCTGCTCACAGCTCGAAGAAATAAATAACAATGTGAAATTGAATGTAAGCTTCAATTTAATTACAAAAACAGATCAAATGAACGCTTCGGGTTTCCTCTTTATCAACAAAACAGGATGAATGAAACACTACAGATGAATGAGATAATGTGGTAGTGGTACACCCGAAACGTTCATTTGATCTGTTTTTTGTAATTAAATTGAAGCTTACATTCAATTTCACATTGTTATTTATCTGAATATATAATGATATAAAAATTTGACCAAGTTTAGCCTTATTAATATTTTTTATTTGTATTCAGATTAAATTCAAAACTTACATGGGACATTCAACGTAAACTCGGATGGTTTGTCATAACATCCGCTGTCATGAGACGCCTCACAAACACACTTCCTGTTGTTATCTACTCTTGTAACATTTATGCTGAGTGCAATTTGGCCTCCAACACTGACATTTGTGAATCCTGCACATGTCAATGTGATGTCTTTTACTTGTGGGTAGCCTCCATCCACTTGACACTTGACCAGGACATGACCACTGGTCACTGTTACAATGCTGCCATTTTGCACAGGCTGTCCTCCGTTAACTGTCATCACTGGCAAACGGTTTGGTGGCTCTGTTGACAGAATTATTTGTGCACGATTCTATTTTACAATGGAAAACAAGATATGAAAATCGTTCTCATATTTCCATGACAAGTTATCTGTTATTTATTAGAAAAATTAATTATTTCTTTTATTGAATTTGGTCAGTCTTTCTTCTCCAACTGCATATCTGTTGCACCAATGAAATGCACACACACACACTCTCTCTCTCTCTCTCTCTCTCTCTCTCTCTCTCTCTCTCTCTTCTCTCTCTCTCTCTCTCTCTCTCTCTCTCCCTCCCTGCCATTCCAAAAAAAATTTGAAATATTAATATATACATACAAAAAAAACAAAAAAAAACCAAAAAACTTTGAGCTTTTATCGCAATATCTGTTAAATGTGCTCAAAGCGCATTACAAGGAGTCCCTAGCTAACAGCAACACTTAACATGTAGGACGTGACATGACGCCTGTTAAGCAATATTACAATTTTTTGGGACAGAGACAGCGCTGTTAACAGCCAGGTACTCATTTTACACCTGAGTACGGTGAGAGAATGTCAGTAAAGAGCCTTTTCCAAAGACTCAACTATGCGCTGAGTGAGGCTCAAACCCAGGATCTTCCAATCCAAAAGCGAGTGTCATAACCACTAGACCACATAGCCGCACACAAACATGGGAAAGGGATGGGGAGTAAAAACGTTTACAGCGTCTCAAATTCTTTCTCACAAGACCCCAGGTTTAAGAGTTTTTTCCGAGATGAGGATAATTTAAATCGATTGATATTTGAGGGACCTATTTTCTGGCCAAGTCTTTAAATATGAGTCTTTTGGTAAGGGGGAATTAGGCTAAACCATGCAAATTCGGGTTGAAAGCATGAAAATTGGAATACAGGTTATCAAAACCCATAAAAAACCTATCTGCTGTAGAACCACTCTGGCAATCAATCATAACGTTTTGGTTTAAGGACTTAGATATTCCCTATTACAGCTATATAAACAAGGGAATATATAAATATATATATATATATATATATATATATATATATATATATATATATATATATATATATATATATATATATATATATATATATATTCTGTATATTCATTGTAGTAGGAGAAATTAGGCTAAAACCGTGCAAATTCAGACTGAAAACAAGAAAATTGGCATTCAGGTAGCTAAGACTCATGTACATGACACCTGCTATAGAACCACTCTCGTAATTATTCATAACAGTGCGTTTTTACTACAGACAATGGACGTTTCGGGTAAAGACCCTTCGACAGCAAAAAGAATGTTGAAAACATAAAACAAAATGTAGTAAGAATTGTAGCGTGTGTATTCCTGGGTGGTTGATGAAGCAAGAATGAGACGTTAGTGTGGTGTTATCTAGTTGACATACTAAAAACTTGTCCCATCAGTCCCTGCGAGAAGTTCCTTTTACTATTTTAATTGTATCTGAAAACATGCAAACGTATTCCTTTTTTAGTCAGATGTAATATTCTTCCACCCCCCTCTATCACTCTTTCTCTCTCTCTCTCTCTCTCTCTCTTCTTCTCTCTCTCTCTCTCTCTTTTCTCTCTCTCTCTCTCTCTCTCTCTATTTCTCTCTCTCTCTCTCTATCTCTCTCTCTATCTCTCTCTCTCTCTCTCTCTCTCTCTCTCTCTCTCTCTCTCTCTCTCTCTCTCACAATTTTATAGATATGCTGACTCCATACTGTCATCAAAAAGTAGTATTCCTTCAGAGCCACTTGGTCCATGGAGCTGGATTTTATCCCAGTTTCTAAAGCGTGAAACAGACAATAGCAATTGCTTGCAACCCTTTTCATAGGACACTAGTCTATCACAAAGTACTTTCCACAGGATATAACAGACCCAGCTACCCAATCACTGCTGGGTTGACTGGAAGGACATGAAAAAAATTTAGATTGCATCTGGGATCGATCTCAGTCCCTTTGCGTGTGAAGCGAGTGCTCTATCAACTGAACTATCATCTGAACTGTCATCAAGTTTGACCAAAATAGGCTATAAAACATGTAAAATGATTAGTGCAGTATCTTTGGAAAGAAAAAATAATTAGGGAGAGGGGAGAAGCAGGACTGTCTGTGTCAACACCGGTTGCAACATTTAATCTGCGAGTTTGTTTGTCTGTCCGTCTGCCTGTCTTTATTAGTGTAGTTGATTTTACTTGCTAAATCAGATACACAAAAATCTCATTATAGAATTTTGCATGATAGAAGTCCCTCAAAACTAGCAAAATTGAATAAGATTGATAATTAAAGAATTCGGATAGCTCGTGAATCGAAAGTTTAGTGAAAGGAAAACATCCGGTTTGACGCTAAAAAATAGTCACCAACGGGAATCCAAGGATGACGAAAAACTTCCGTGGGTCAACTTGTCTTGAATGTTGACACAATAAGAATTAATGAATTTTTTTGTCATCCATTAAAAAAATTATCCAATCTTAAAAATCTGGTATCTCAACTAATACTGATCTCTCAGAGTGGTTCTATATCATAAATTACAGGATTTTTCATATTCTACAACATACATAATTTTCATGCTTTCAACCCTAATTTGCACAATTCAAGGGGTTTTTTTTGGACCACGTACTATTTCCAGAGAATGGCAGTTAAAGGTTAAAGGTTACCATTGGATGTCATGTTCATACGGATATTATAACGTGTATAGTAGATGGGCCTCGGTGGTTTCCCACTCCACTCCAATATAAAGGAAATACATATTTTTCAAGTTTTGAACACCAAGTTTGTAAATATAAAAATAAATAAGATCATATATTTTTTTCCGGATTAAAAAAAACAAAACTTCTAGAACAAATTAGATATAAACAACAACAACAAAAAAACAGACCAAAAACAAACAAACAATAATTATTCAAATTATATCACACCTTCTTTTTTGACGTAAAAAAAAATAAATAAATACAATTCCCTTTATTCATTCTCAAGGGGAAATTTGTCTTATTGGAAGACTGGAATAACCCAAGCGTCAGCCACAGTGCAGCGCCGCAAATCAAGCAAGGGTGAGGTGACTTGCTCAAGGCCACACAGCGCAGCGGCGAGTAATCGAACTCTGTACCTTTCAGGTATGAAGCAAAGACTGTACTGCTGAGCCAGGCAGCCCCTATTTTATTTTGCAATAATATTGAAATAAAAAAGTGCCCTTCAGGGCCCATGGTGCCAGAGTTCATCTCAGTTTCTATAGCGTGAAACAGACAATAGCAATTGCTTGCTACTCTTTGGACAGGATGCTTATATATTGCAAAATAATTTCCGTCAGATCTAACAGACCCAGCTACCCAATCACTTTTGGGTGAACTGGGGTGGTTGGGTGGGTGGAATCTGATTTCAACCGGGATCGATCTTGGTCACTTTGCGTATGAAGCAAGTGCTCTACAATCTGAACTATTGGGATATCCGTTGAAATCAAACAAGACAATATTTATCGTAAGTTCTTACCCTGGATGGTCGTATTTCCAATGACATTTGTTTTCATGTCACCAAAAATGCTATTCGATGCCTCACAAGTCAGACTCACAGAAACGCCAATCGTCTGTGGGACAACGTTGAATCTGTATCTGTATACACCTGGTGGACTCGTGGTACTATTCAGTGGAGTGATGGTACTATCGTCACTTGCTATAGCTGTCATGGTAGGTTTGGGGTTTACGTCGACAATAGGAACGTCACACTCCAAGACGTATGAGAAGATAGATTCACATCTACTGATAATATTAGGCAAATTCATCAGTATTTTAGTTAAGCCATCTGTGAATTAAATATGTTAATCGAGTGTTTAAAAAAAAAAATTAAGTTTTTATATAGCGTAATATCCACTAAACATGCTCAAAACGCTTTACAAGGGGTCCCTGACCAACAGCAACATATAGAACAGGACATAACGCCTGTTAGGCATATTGCAATTTTTTTTCCTGACAGAGAGGCAACGCTGTTAACGGCCAGGTACTCATTTTACACCTTAGTACAGTGAGAGAATGTGATTAAAGAGCCTTTTCCAAGGACTCAACTATGCGCAGAGTGAGGCTCGAACCCAGGATCTTCCAATCTGAAAGTAAGTGTCATACCACAAGACCGATTGTTTTAGAATATTCCTAATTGGATTCCTGACAATGAATTCCTGAAGGTTTGAATATTTAGAAAGTCCGAAAAGTGTGGAGTGGACACTAATAATAATTGCCTATTTGGACAATAAAGATTATTATCATTATTATTATTATTATTAATATTATTATTATTATCATTATTATTACTTATATCAGTAATGATGAGAAAAACAGGGGATGGAGAAGTGTCAGATGAAAACAGACAATACAACTTCACGGGGTCAGTGCACAACTCAGGATCTGATTGAACACTCACACTCACATCCTCTGCCTGGCTGAGAGAGAGAAAGAAAGAGAGAGAGAGAGAGAGAGAGAGAGAGAGAGAGGGGGAGAGAGAGGGAGAGAGAGAGAGGGAGAGAGAGAGAGAGAGAGAGAGAGAGAGAAGAGAGAGAGAGAGAAAGAAAAAAAAAGAGAGAAGAGGAGAGAGAGAGAGAGAAAGAAAGAGAGGAGAGAGAGAGAGAGAGGGAGAGAGAGAGAGAGAGAGAGAGAGAGAGAGAGAGAGAGAGAGAGAAAGATATAGAGAGAAAGAGAGGGAGAGAGAGAAAGAGAGAGAGAGAGAGAGAGAGAGAGAGAGAGAGAGAGAGAGAGAGAGAGAGAGAGAGAGAGAGAGAGAGAGAGAGAGAGAGAGAGAGAGAGAGAGAGAGAGAGAGAGAGAGAGAGAGAGAGTGGTCGCACAACCGACTGAGCTATCCAGCCACACAAATGTTTTTGTTCAGTGGAAATACTTTTTTTCTCTCCTTTTACTCACCAATTGCTTCTATGGTTGATTCTAACTTCAAGTATTACTGTGTCCTGAAGCTTTGATCTCAGACCTCGTTATTCCCCGATTTTATTAGTTATGCCCTGCCCATCTCAATTAATTCTATTTGACACCCATTAGCATACTTTAAAATTAGACATCAGTTTGATTTCTCCCTCCAAAATGCGTTTAGAATTATCAATTTGGTTGACTTTTAGGAGAGAAAGGGGGGGGGAGGATAAGCATTAATAGAGAGAAAAATAAAGTGAGTAGATGTGACTCATATATAAGGGAACAACACAAAATTTATGAGTCTTATATATGAGTCACACCTACTCAATTTATTTTTCTCTCCATTTTACTGGCTCAATTAGGCACCTCTAGCTAAAGCATTAATAGTTTTCTAACCCCAAACGCTCATTAGATTGGTGATGCAACATCTGACTCTTTTTAGGATTGAGAGGAAAATAAGAATCAGTAATTCCTAACTGGTGGAAAAGCCGTAATGAATCAGATCATATTGCAACGAATGCACTGAGACTATGATTGACATTCAAGGAATCAAGGTCCAACTAATAACGAGATAATAAATAATAAATAAATAAAATTCCCTTTATTCATCCCCAAGAGGAAATTTGTCTCTTGTGTCTATTCCAAGGGAAGACTGGAATAACTCAGGCGTTAGCCACAGTGCAGCGCCGCAAACTGAGCTAGGGCGAGATGACTTGCTCAAGGCCACACAACGCAGTGGCGGGTGATCGAACTCGGTACCTTTCGGGTACCAAGCAAAGACCGTACCGCTGAGCCACGCTGCCTCCAATCATATTTTATTTTATAAAACCGCTTTTTCCATTATCACTTTTGACTAATTATTGTAAGGTTGTGACAAAAACCATGATTATGCCGGCATTAGTAGTTTTAGGCATAAGACTATGTTGTCAAAAATAACTAAACATCACTGCATGAGAAGCAATTGTAGTAAGAGTGATTAAGGTTGTATTGTGCCAAAATGTTGTTTTTGTGACATTTGCCATAAAAACCAATTCTCAGTTATTTGAAAAAAAAAAACAGATGGAAAATATTTCTTTAGTACATTTCTCTAGCTAGTAAATAATTTAAAATATACCAAAAACTGAAAATCTAGCATCAAAATTATAGTAATTATAGATTTCTAAATTGTCGAAAAGAAAAAAAACAGAAAGGGGAGGCCTTCCGAAAGCTCTTACATCCCCAGTATTCTTTCTTTTTTTTATATAATGTTCTAGTAGAGTGTTTGGGAGGGGGGAAACTTTAAAAAAAAAAGAAAAGTCTGCCCCCTCCCAAACCCCTACTAGAACATTATAAAAAAAGTTTCCCTCCTTCCAAACCCCCTACTAGAACATTATTAAAAAAAAAGAATACTGGGGATGTAGAAGCTTTCGGAAGGCCTCCCAAAGAAAGAATTATGGTGAATATCATGAAGAAAACCTCAATGCTAATATCTATATAGTTTGGAAGATGCCAAAGTAATTTTTCTCTCTTGGAAAAAAGAAATATAGCAAAGAAATAAAAATCCATACAGGCAAAATTTGGAGTGTAAAGGACAGAAATTCCATCTCCAAATTCAGAAATTCCTCTACAAGTGTAGTTCGGACTTTTATCTGTGAATGAAGAAGAAAGAGGGAAAAACCGTATCATCATAAGGTATTTGGCTAACCATTTGTCTTTATGAAAAAAAAAATATTAGTTAAGCCAGGCCAGATCTAAGTTTACCATTATTTATAACACCTCCTTTCTTCTTTGTCCCATATAAAATACAAAAAGTATTAGTCGACGGATTAAAATTTTTTTTTTTAAGGTCAATATCCCTATACCTGTTTATTGTCGTATTTAAAAGACGGAGATAAATCTAAATTGGCAAAGCAACGACAAACATAGGGTGTCTCCCATTCCTGATGTTAAAAATTTTTTTTTTTAAAAAGAGAAAAAAGAAAAAAACAAATATTCGACCGATTGATGACGTGGCACACAAAAAAATAAATAAAAATAGACCAATTAATGATGTAGTACACAAAGTAATATCTGACTGATTGATGATGACATAGGCAAACAAATATAGACTAATTTTTGACATAATATATGAATAGGATCTAACCCTTGACCTTGAGCTTTGAGCTTTTGAGCTTTTAAAAAATATAATGCAATATCCAATCAATGTGCTCAAAGCACTTTACAAGGGGTCCCTGGCCAACAGCAACATTTAACATTTAGGACGTGACATGATGCCTGTTAGGCGATGTTACAATTTTTTTTCGGTCAGAGACAACGCTGTAAATGGCTAGGTACTCATTTTACACCTGAGTATGATGAGAGAATGTGAGTAAAGAATCTTTTCCAAGGACTCAACTATGCGCCGAGCAAGGATCATACCCAGGACCTTCCGATCGGAAAGCTAGTGTCATACAACTAGACCACATCGCCGCATAACCCTTGACCTTAATAGGACCCACCTGTGACCTATGAATTAGCATCCACTAAAATAACAGGAAGTAATCAATTCTTAACACTATTGTCATCAATCTGCTACTTACTTAACTGACAGAGTCCAATGTCCTAACTTCCTTTTAACTCCATCTGGAGCACAGGTCATCCACCATGAATCTCCATCTGGGACACACCTTTTGTTCAGATTCTGTTGCTGGACTGCTAAAGTTTGAATTATTTCAGCAATCTTTTAGCATCTACCCTACAGATGCATTTTTCCAAAAGGGGAGAATAAAGACTATTAATAACTATTTAAGATACAGAATGATCACCAACCATTAGGGTTATAGATGACAGGCAAAGATCTAGTGATTCCATTGTTGATTTCATTTCCCAAACTATTTCCTATGAAATTCCGCCACTCCGCTTCACCAGGAGGGTTTCCGACGTCATTCAGATGACATTGACATGTACGAGTTGTGTCCCATTCTTGGATGTAACCTAGAGTTGATTCAGTGTCATTGGGACAATCTATGATCTCTGCTTCTGGTAACCCTGTAGGGACGAAGATGGAGTTGAATAAGGAAATGACAATTGTAGCTTACAAATCAAAACAATAGAATACAATAATCATGTCACGAATTCTGAAATATGGAGTTTTTTATGGTCGACAATGCTTATAACATATTATCTTCAAGGTAAATTTAATAATAATAATAATAATAATAATAATAATAATAATAATAATAATAATAATAATAATAATAATAATAATAATAATAATAATAACAATAATAATAATAATAATAATAATACTAATGGTATAGATTTATAGTGCCCAAACATCCCTTCATCAGGAGGGCTCTGGGCGCATAACATAGATTAAGACCTAACACAGTACACGAACAACGCTAATTATACACATAATCAAAAGAAAGCCTGTCTGAATAAAAAATATAAAGTTATAAAATATACACCACGAAATAAAAGTACTCGACCGTTTAATGTTATATAATATATATATATATATATATATATATATATATATATATATTATATATATATATATATATATATATATATATTCATAAGGTATTGTACAAAGTACTGGAAAACACGTTTGCCAAAACATCTAGTATTGTAAAACAGCATTCTTATTTAATCATCTATTTGAAAACATAATTGAAACTAATTTTGGTCTGTGAATTTCATTGCAATACAAAGCCAAAACTTACATTGGACATTCAGGGTAAACTCAGATGTTTTGTCGTAACACCCGCTCGTATGATATGCCGCACACGTACACTTTCTGTCGTTATCATCTTTTGTGACGTATATACTGCTTGCCAATTCATCTCCAAGACCAAAATATCTGAAGCCAGAACATGTTATGTTGATATTCCTTACACTTGGGTATCCTCCATCTACTTGACACTTGACAGCAATCATGTTACCATTGGTCACCGTAACAACACTGCCATTTTGAACAGGTTGTGTTTCATTAACCGTCATTACTGGCATGGTCTCTGGTGGCTCTGTTGATGAGATATATTTATTTAGAACATTTTTACAATAGAAATTGAAAATAAAAACTCTTGTAAAATGAATTGTGTATTCTATTCAGAGTTATTCTGTAATCTCTCTGGTCGTCTGACAGGTCATAAGTAAGGTTGTCTCATTCTGATATCCTGGTGATGAAGGCAGATTTTTTGGATGAATTTTCCTTGCGGTTTCCTATCTGCTTTCTCTAGCACATTTTCACACATACACATACAGAGACAACCATGCACACACACACAAACACAAATGCACAAACACACACACACACCTTCTAGATTCATACTTTATCATTTTCCTAATAGGCTTCAACAGACATGACGTCACTTCCCTTGTAATGACGCACTGTAACTTAGCAACTGGCTCTAAACTGTCGGAACAATGGCGGACACCCTTATGAAATTATTCTCCGACGAGCATAAAAGTGCATCCAAAGGAGAAAAACGTTATAAATATGATCATGTTTTGACTTTTATACATTCTGATCACATGACATATGAAAAGTTCTAGCCAGCATGAAGAATAAAAAGTACCGATTTTCTTTTAGAACCACTCTGTTCGCCGTTGCTGGGCTACGTGACATCAGACTATTGGATCCAATTCCAAGAATGACCAGAGCCAGTCCTATAACATCACAAATATAAACAATGCACATGTTGTTGCTTGAGACTCTAAGAAGTAAGAACAACAGTTAAATAGACTGGAAGTTTTAATCTAATTAATGATGACAAATAATGTGGACGTTTTAGGTTTACTCTTTGTCAACAAAACATGATGAATGGGAGACGATATTTTTGTTTTTAACGTTTTTACAGCGCTTGTGACGTGTTCAGGTCATATCAGCACCAGTAAAAAGGATGTAAATGGAAAAGTAAAAAATAAAATTCTAGAATTACAATTAAAGCACCCTAGAAAAAGTAAGAAAAGGGAAATTGGTTAAAATAGGGACAAATGTAGAAGCCAAGAGGATACTCTCAATGTGCTTACTTTGCCAAACAATGTGCTTACTTTGAGGTCACCTAATTTTCTCATCCAATCACCAGCACAGGATACCATTAAGAGAAATACAATCAAATGTTTACAGAATAGGTTCATAACAAAAAAAACAATTAGAATTATCAACACACAAAATATGAGAAACATGATTTAATAGGAAGAATCTTCACCTCCCGAAACTAATAATATACATTTGACTGTTTCCCTCTCTACCAAGGACACTGGCAAGGATGAGGACAAAACCAATTAATCTCACTCCAAGACTAAGGCAGAAAACAACTCAGAAAACGTTTTTAAAAAAACCCCAAAAAACACAGCAAGTGATCTCCTGCCCACCATGGGATTTCAAAAGACCCCAACCAGAATGAGAGACAAAAAAATAGCGTTGTTAAAGCGCATTCACCGTTGTTATTTCATATAAACCCAATCTTGATGCCTTTGAATTCATTTATACCGACAAAACTGATTTGTGTCTAACAAGTTTTTCTAATCAGCTTGATGACTCTAAAAGATTATCACTCAAACTACAGCTTTATCTGGTCTTCAACTGACATTTTAAGCAGTTTTGAATTACTAACATACAGATGAATAAAATTGAGGACTAAACGTATAAACTAGTTTTGGAAATCTTAACTCACTCAATCCTAGATATTTTTGCTACTTTTCAAAATTGGAAAAAAATGTATTAAAAATGAGCATTTACATAGATAGTTTTAATCAACTATCATTATCATGCAAAAACTAAAAACATTAACTTTGATACTACGCCTATAATTTGTCTCAGAAAATTGTAATAAATAGGCATGGGGTAAGAGTAACCCGGGTAAACTACTGATATAGTTGGTGTTAGGGTTGAGTGAGTTAATAAAAAGATAACCGTGAAGTCTCTTAAGGATTATGTTAAGACCTAATCTTTATCACCATTGATAGAAAGAATAATTTGTTAATTACATGAATGCTTATTATTCAATATCATTCCATCCAAAATTGCATTACAATATAAATTAATTAAATCATTAATTCTTTGAGTAAAACGGATTCCCTCCCAAATATATCTTATAAACTTTATAGAGCAACTCTTATTTGGGTTCACATGTTTTCTTTGCTCTTTGTAAATAATTTGTAATGATATCATAATCAAATAAGATCATATTATTAATATATTATTATTATTATTATTATTATTATTATTATTATTATTATTATTATTATTATTATTATTATTATTATTATCATTATTATTATTATTATTATTATTATTATTATTATTATTATTATTATTATTATTATTATTATTATTATTAACATATTTTTACCTTCAACTATTGTATCTTTACTTTCAGCCGTTTCCAGGTCGTCAAAGATGACATTTGATGCCACGCATGTCAATCTCAAGAAAAGGTTACCTCTATCTGGCATGACTTTAAAACTGTATCTGTATAAACCCGATGAGTCAGTCCTATTGAGTGGAGTGATTGTACTGTTGTCATTGGATACAGCTGTCATTTTAGGCCTGGGGTTGACGTTGTCCATTGGGACGTCACACGCCATAACGAACGAGAAGTCTGATTGGCATTTTTTGCTAATGCTAGGTTGAGTTATCAATATTTCACTTGGACCGTCTGTGAAATGGAAACAAACCAGGAGATTTTAATCGACATTAGAAAACTTGACATAAAAATAAATGATGAGAATGCTATGGAACTCATCATTTAAAAAGAAAATCGCATATCTTTATGCATAGTTAAATAATCCACTCCAATAGACAGAAGAGTTTTGTTACCATGTGGAAACTCCTAATTATTTTTTTTCTATTTTTTTTTTTTAATTTCAAGATCCTATTACTTGTGGACAGCCGTGCCAAATATTTCTCTGCTGTCTGGGTTGATTTTAAGCGGTGTATGGTGTAATGTTTTTATTGTTTGTTTTTTTTTGTTATTTTCTGAAGGAGGGTTTTGAGCCCGAAGCGTTCTGTGTTTGGTATTTTGTTCTTTTTCAAATCTGTAATACTGAGTTTTGTTCATGAAACTGTAATGAAATATGTCAAATTGAGAAAAATAGGGAGCAGGCACTGGTGTAAAATAAAGATCTGAAAAAGTGTGTGTGAAACAGTACCAGCCAAAGCCTGTCCAACATGTACCCGATGTGGGAATGAACCCGAAACTGCAGAGCATCTAGTTGAATGGTGTGTTGTGATGAAGCCTCTGAGTGAGTTTGCGACAGTGCACGAGTGGGGTAAAGAATTTGCAGATTGGGTAGATCGTCATAACAGAGTAGTGTGAACAAAAGCAAGAACTAAAAATACAAGAAAAAAGAACATCTAAAAAAAAAACCAGTCTTCCTCCAACTTCCCAAGTTGGATATTTTCCTGTACTTTTTTTCCTTTTTGCTTTGGATGGCACTTTTCCCCTTACTTTTGTTCAGATATTTATCTTAATGAAAGACATGCAGTTTTTAGGGATTTTTGTGGGATCACAAAGGATAGAGGTAGTAAGTTTCGTCTTTTTCGTGGGATGGATTGTCTCTTTTGATATTTTGGTTTGTTTTCTTTGGTCCTTAGCAACCATGATTCTCATGTCGAGATCAATCCTTGCCATGTCTCTCTACAGCCCCGAGGATCCTTGCTAGGTCTATCTACAGCCCCCAAAGCTCCTTGCCATGCCTCTCTACAGCCCCGAGGATCATTGCTAGGTCTATCTCCAGCCCCCAGAGGATCCTTGCCATGTCTCTCTACAGCCCCCGAGGATCCTTGCCATGTCTCTCTACAGCCCCCGAGGATCCTTGCCATGACTCTCTACAGCCCCCGAGGATCTTGCCATGTCTCTCTACAGCCCCGAGGATCATTGCTAGGTCTATCTCCAGCCCCCAGAGGATCCTTGCCATGTCTCTCTACAGCCCCCGAGGATCCTTGCCATGTCTCTCTACAGCCCCCGAGGATCCTTGCCATGACTCTCTACAGCCTCCAATAATCCTTGCCAAGTCTCTCTACAGATGTAGAGGACTGTCGACATTAAATCTAGCCCACACCTGGTCTCTAATCATTACTAACGTCCACACATCTCAAGTACATTTTACTCGACCACTTCTATGATTTTAAATATGACAACCTTTCTACTTTTTCCTTCATTGGATTGGTATTTGAGAATTATTGAGTTGTTTTTTTTTCAAGTCAAGAGCAGTAATAATTGTTGACATCAAACATTGGTTTTATCTTATTTGATGCCACACAAGGTCCTGTTCTCATTTTGGTCCGTCTGTATGGAACACCATTCCACAGAGCATCCGAGAATCCAAATGATTGTCTCTTTTCAAGAAATCCTTGAAAACATTTCATTTTTGATGTCATGTACTTTAAATATTGTTTTGTATTGATGTAATTTAAAGCACTAAGAGCCTCATTGTTGAGGATACCGTGTGCTCTATAAGAGTATATTATTATTATTATTATTATTATTATTATTGTCTGTGATGGATTCTGAAAAATTAAGAACAATGACTAATCAGCATAAGGCATTGTATAGAATAACATCAAGCTCTGGATTATTAAGAACAGAATTTGATACTCAAGGGAAAATGTTGATGGCTGGAAACAATCGATCTAACAATTAATGGGAAGAAATCTACTTTTTGCTTTATTTGTTCACATATTAATGCAGATGATAACGTCGATAAAAGGACGAAGAAAAGACTAAAAAGGGGGAAGAAAATGAAGAAGAAAAAGAAGAGGAGGAGAGGGACGAGGCCGAGGAGCAGGGGGAGGAGGAGGAAGAGTAAGAGCAGTAGGGGGAGGAGGAGGAGGAGGAGGAGAAGGAGAAAAAGAAGAAGACAAAAGTGATGATGGTGATGATGATGATGATGACGACGACGACGACGAGGATAATGATGATGATGATGATGATGATGATGATGATGATGATGATGATGATGATGATGAAAAGAATAAATCAAATACAAAACCGAAGGGTCAAAATCCTCACAGGCAAATATGGGAAGGTACTGGATAGAATTTCCCACTCCAATTTCAGAACTTCCTCTGCATGTGTAGTTTGGACTTTTATCTGTGAGACGATTAAAAAGTACAAAACAAAAGGCCAATAACATTCAAGTATTTTTGATAAAAACGATATCTCTTTGAATCTTAATGATAGTGATGAGCAAAAGGAGATATAGGTTTACTATCATCATCAGGGCACTTAAAAACTTTGAAGTGCTGCAATGCGCTCTAAATTTTTAAATAAAAATTGAGCTTTATATAGCGCAATATCCACTAAATGTGCTCAAAGCACTTTACAAGGGGTCCCTGGTCAACAGCAACATTTAACTTTTAGGACGAGACATGCCGCCTGTTAGGCGATATTACAATTTTTCGGACTAAGACAATGCTGTTAAAGGCCAGGTACTCATTTTACACCTGAGTACAGTGAGAGAATGTGAGTAAAGAGCCTTTTCCAAGGACTCAACTATGCGCCGAGCGCGAGGCTCGAACCCAGGACCTTCCAGTCCGAAAGCGAGTGTCATACCACAAGACCACATAGCCGCTCTACTTCAGTGTTATTCTATTCTTGCCTTAAATTATTTCTTTTTTTGGCTTTTACAGATCTTACAACTCTTGCACACCATTTAAGTCATCGCAGCACAAATAAAGAGAAAGAAAATAGGATAACCAAAAAAAATTGAATTTAATTTAAAATACTCACCCACTGAATCGGAGTCCGAGATTGACGAAAATGACGGGAATGGGGGTGCGGGGAACGAGTTTTTTTTTTTAATATTTTTTTCCCCAATTTATTGAAATCAAAACATGTCATTTTATATATCATTCGAAAGCAAATTTATCTGGCTATAAAAAGGAATTAAAATTATAATCTTATGTCATTTGGTTCTCGTTTAATAATTTTTTAACTTTGTGTTGGTATTTTTTTGCTAAGAGTTATGTCCCTTACACTGGGCCTCAGGGGAATTTTTTTTAGTAAACACCGGGCCTCTATGGGTTAAACAATTCTGCTCCTGTTTACCTTCAAGAACTTATCCACCTTTATGAACCCAGTCGAAATTTAAGATCTGCTAATTTAAATATACTAAGGGAACCCCCAAAATCGTTAGTTTTTCATGAGAAATCCTTTGACCACCATGCCCCCCGACTGTGGAACTCCATCAATATTGAAACTAAAAATAGTGAAAATCCACTTATCTTTAGAAAACGGTTAAAAACTGAGCTTTTCTGTGGGCCATATAATTTGGACTCTTAGTATGTATTTTATTATAATATATTGTGTTATCATCAAATTTGTGTGGTTTTCAACATGCCAGTTCTATATTTGTATATCATACATGATGTGTTGATGTAAAGCGCCAGTGAGCAATTCTAAATTGGAACTAGGCGCTATAAAAATTCATTATATTATATTATATTATATTATATTATATTATATTATATTATATTATATTATATTATATTATATTATATTATATTATATTATATTATATTATATTAAAAGAAAACGAACAAAAAGTAAGAAAAAAAGGAATGGCTCAAATAGTGACAGATTAAGATACAAAAAGCACACTATACGTGTACTTTGTTTGAGATCACCTAAAAAATCTCGTCTCATCCAACATAAGCACAGGATGCCACTAAGAGGAATACACTCACAAATTACACTTATAAATCATTTTAAATTCAAAACAACACATAATACTACATAATATAGAGACAATTTACAATGAAAAATTTTCATCACCCAAAACAATAACATACAATACTTTCGACTGGTTCCCTCACATCCAAGGACAGAGAGAAGCTAAGCATTCAAAGACAAAGACAGAGAGAAGCTAAGCATTCAAAGACAAAGACAGAGAGAAGCTAAGCATTCAAAGACAAAGACAGAGAGAAGCTTAGCATTCAAAGACAAAGACAGAAAGAAGCTAAGCATTCAAAGACAAAGACAGAGAGAAGCTTAGCATTCAAAGACAAAGACAGAAAGAAGAGCGGAAACAGATATAGGGGGATAGAGAGAGGACACAGCAAGTGACCTTCCTGTCAACTATGGGAGGTCAAAACATTTTACCCAGAATGTAGATTTGAAGATAAACCATTGGATGTGGATAAATAACGAGAATTCTTATCTAAGCGGATATCAAATAATCACTCACCATTAGGTTTATAGATGACAGGCAAAGATCTTGTGGTTCCATCATTGATGCTTGACCCCAAAAGCTTTCCAAAGGAATCCAGCCACTGTGCTTCGGCTACAGGGTTTCCTACATCCTCCATATGACATTGGCATGTTCGAGTTGTGTCCCCATCTTTGACGTAGCCTAGAGTTGATTCAGTGTCATTAGGACAATTTCTGATCTTTACTCGTGGCAACCCTTTCAGTTTACAAGTAAACAGATACAGTTGAATTAAGATGTTGAAATTGTATGTAGCCTCTATGTGTTGAAATAAATCATATGAAAAGGCCACAAGAATTTGGAGATATAACATGTATGAACGATAAATTACTGGAAGTGTGGATGATATTTAATTTATGCACAGGTTTGATGTTGTATTTTTAAAATAAAAAATGGTAGGGGCCGCCTGAAGCCGGTGATCGTAAAATACTAACAAAAGAGTGAAAATGGAGAGGCTTCGTATGGGAACAAAACAGACAATGGACGTTCCGGGTACAAACCCTTCATCAGCACAATAATACACAAATTAACGTGGAAAACAAATAAAATAAAATGCAAAATAACTTGGCTGTTTTGTTCCCATATGAAGCCCCTCCATTTTCACTCTTTCGTTAGTATTTTTTTAAATAATAGATCTAGACAATTCAACAGCACTTTTGACACTGTTACGTTTAATACAAAAAGATTTGGAGAGAATATAAAGTGGATAAGGGTGGGAGTATATCAGACTTCAAATACGTGCTCCTAGACTCAGAAACCCATCTCTTCAATACAGTTTTGGGAGTCCCAATAGTCCATTTGGCAGAGAACTCGCTTCACAAGCAAAGGGACTGAGATCGATCCCAGTTGAAGATAAGTGCAATGTAATTGGTCTTAATAATAATATATAAAAATATAATTGTTTACTCGTATGTGTTTTCTAAGTTGCCAATACCCTTTTTTAACCGTCACGATATAAGAATCACATTTATACTGGATAAACTACATACTAGAATTCATCTTAAAAATGCTATGTGAATGAAAGCTTCGAATGTACATATCAAGTACAAATATATTCATTTGGTAAGATCTTTACATACTGTTTAAATTACACATCAATATCAATAAATCCTTCTGTCGTTTTGTTTGTTTTTGTTTTTTTTAGGAAGGAATAGGAATAGTAAAAATGTTTATATCTAGAATTACAATTAAAAGCACACACTTACTCATAATTTATTTATTTTTTCCCTATACCTGTTTATTATCGTATTTAAAAGATGGAGATAAATCTAAACTGGCAAAGTGACGACAAACATTGGGTGTCTCCCATTCCTGAGGTTAAAAAATAAAAAATAAATAAATAATAAAAATAAAATTAAATTAAAAGCACACAAGAAAAGTAAGACAAAAGGGTGTGGTGCAAATAGGGAACAGATGTAGATTCCAAGAGAACCCTATCAGTCTTACTTTATTTGAAATAACCAAAAAGCCTCATTGACACATAAGCCATGATCCCACCATGAGGAATACACTCAAATGTTTACAAATCATTTTATTTATTCAAAATAGAATATGTAACAGTACATAAAAGAGAGATATTTTACAAGGAAAAATATCCTTTCTTAACCTTTAATTATACATTTGACTGTTTCTCTCCAAGCCAAGGCCTCCAGCCACGACCAGGACAAAACTAAGTAATTTCATTCCTGGAAAAGGCAGAAAGCAAGTTGGAAAACGGATATAGGGGATAGAAGGCACAGCAAGTGACCTCCTGCCAACCATGGGAGGTCAGAAGACCCCCCCAGAATCCCTCTCTTCTTTTTTTGACTCCATTTTAAAGAAAAAATGAATTTTGTAGAGGAAAAAATGTTAAGAGTGTTTGTCAAAACTTATCTTAATAAGTGGGCAGCCTTGCCAATATACTTTAAAAAAACACAAGGCGGTTATTCTTATATTTTGAAATGTTTATATACGGCCATAACTTACATTGGACATTCAAAGTGAACTGGGAAATTTTGTTATAACATCCTGTCACATGATTAGCCTCGCACACACATTTCTTGTTGTTATCTCCCTTTGTAACATTTATACTGAGTGCAGCTTCATTTCCCAATTCGACACGTTTATTCCCAACACATGTCAAGGTGACATAACTGACGTTAGGGTATCCTCCATTGACTTGACACTTGACCATGACTTCGTCACCATTGGTCACGTTAACAACACTGTCATTTTGTACAGGTTGTCCTCCATTAACCGTCATCACTGGCCTGTCATGTGGTGGCTCTGTTGATGATATTTATAGAAGTAGGATTTTAAAACAATGAATATTGCTTTATTTCTAAGATACCAAGTTTTCAGATTAATTCTGATCTTACAGAGACTTGATGGCTTGTGAAAGCTACTATATCATAAGCTGCCTTTATGAGTGTGAAAGACTTAACAGTTTTACAAAAGGTCTTTTTGATCTGCAGAAAACTTGCCAGAGAGTTTGTATAAAATTCGAATATTGTATCCTAAAATAGATGAGACTTATGAATATGCAAATTAAAGAATGCTGTCAACAAGCCAGGATTCCGGTGTCTTGAAATCATGAAGGTGTCATCTACCACTCTTGAAGCAATACAGAAATATTTGACAGTGATGGAAAATTATATGCATAGTGTAGAAGTGCCTCCCACACAAAATAGCTATGATCAAAAGATCAGTAGAGAAAGTGTAGTGTAGGCTAGCCCCTGATCACAAGATCAGGTAGGGAAATGCATTAGATCAGTTGTGAACAAGACATTCAGTGGCTGAAAAGACTCGGCGACAGGCCAGTGGCCTAATCAAGCGACGTCGATACCTTCTATTCTATTCTATTGGATTTCAATTTCATTAAAAAAATTATATATATTGGAGTCACAAGGGCATGTAGCAGCAGAGGAACGCCATGCTTGTATGTGTTAAATTCAAATAAAAGGTACAAAAACAGTTTTAAAATTAGATGTTGTTACATATTAACTTATAAGGTATATCTTTAAAAAGCTAAATAGTTTCTTTTTAAGTAAAGCTGCAGGGTTTCGTGGATTTATAAGTTTGTATAATCTCACCTTGAATAGTAATAGTTTTACTTTCATATGACTTGAGATCATCAAAAATGGTATTGTTTGCCATGCATGCCATTGAAAGAACTCCTCCTTCATTTGGGATAACCTCGAAAATGTATCTGTAAATATCTCTTGATACGATGTACTTCTGCTGTTTGACGCTACTGCCATCACTTGCATTAGCAGCCATGTTTGGGTCTGGATTCACTTCGGCAGCCTCCAGATTACATTCCATCAAGAATGTGGATCTAGATTCACATTTTTTGAAGATGGCAGGCTCCTTGTTATTGTGTAACGTCATGTTTATCACACTTGGACCATCTGTGATTGGAAAATGTTCATGATAATAATATGATTATCTATAACATTATATCAATAATTAGATCTCTTGACAGAACTATGTGTCTGAGATATTGCCATAGTTCATAGCATTAAGACTAGGTCGGGAAGGATTTCTACCATAACTTCAACTACACACTACTACAATTACTGGATACTACTACAACTACACACTACTACAATTACTGGATACTACTACAGCTACACACTATTACAATTACTGGATACTACTACAACTACACACTACTACAATTACTGGATACTACTACAACTACACACTACTACAATTACTGGATACTACTACAGCTACACACTACTACAATTACTGGATACTACTACAACTACACACTACTACAATTACTGGATACTACTACAACTACACACTACTACAATTACTGGATACTACTACAACTACATACTACTACAATTACTGGATACTACTACAGCTACACACTATTACAATTACTGGATACTACTACAACTACACACTACTACAATTACTGGATACTACTACAACTACACACTATTACAATTACTGGATACTACTACAACTACATACTACTACAATTACTGGATACTACTACAACTACATACTACTACAATTACTGGATACTACTACAACTACATACTACTACAATTACTGGATACTACTACAACTACACACTACTACAATTACTGGATACTACTACAACTACATACTACTACAATTACTGGATACTACTACAGCTAAATACTACTACAATTACTGGATACTACTACAACTACATACTACTACAATTACTGGATACTACTACAGCTACACACTACTACAATTACTGGATACTACTACAGCTACACACTATTACAATAACTGGATACTACTACAACTACATACTACTACAATTACTGGATACTACTACAACTACATACTACTACAATTACTGGATACTATTACAACTACACACTACTACAATTACTGGATACTACTACAACAACATACTACTACAATTACTTGATACTACTACAACTACATACTACTACAATTACTGGATACTTTACAACTACACACTATTACAATTACTGGATACTACTACAACTACACACTACTACAATTACTGGATACTACTACAACTACACACTATTACAATTACTGGATACTACTACAACTACACACTACTACAATTACTGGATACTACTACAACTACATAATACAACAACAACAACTACTACTACTACTACTACTACTACTACTACTACTACTACTACTACTACTACTACTACTACTACTACTACTACTACTACTACTACTACTACTACTACTACGACGACTGCTACTACTACACTACTACTACTACTACTACTATACTACTACTACTACTACTACTACTACGACGACGACGACGACTGCTACTACTACAACTACTACTACTACTACTACTACTACTACTACTACTACTACTACTACTACTACTACTACTACTACGACGACGAAAACGACGACGACTGCTACTACTACTACTACTACTACTACTACTACTACTACTACTACTATGCTACCAATCCAGATGCTATTACTGTGCGTCTACTATTGCCTCGGTTACCAGAACCAAATAATAAATGATGACAACAACAAAAAGAAATAGAGCTGGCTGATATGCTTGTTCTTATTATTTTTGGAAGAAAAATAAATTAAGGCCCAAAATGAAACATAAATATCCTTACAGGCAAACTTGGGCGTGTACGTGATAGACGTGGTGACTCCAAGGGCAGAAATTCCTCTACACGTGTAGTTTGGACTTTTGTCTGTGAGATACATTGAAAGAAAAAAGACCTCTGTTATTGGTAAAACTAGTCAGCTGATCCTGCGTTGGACGTTGCTTCCCGAACTTTCTTGCGAAACAGATTACGGTTTTCCGCCAGTCTACTTGCGTGAGTTGTTGTCATTCCCAGCCATTCACATATATCTTGTTCCCAGCTTCTTGTTGGTCTACCTCTTCCTCTCTTGCCGTCTACCCTTGTCTGCAGAATGTGCTTTTCTAATGATTTGTGGTGAGTCGTGTGGCCAAAATAGTTCAGTTTCAATTTCTTTACAGTTATTGGTAATGCGTAAAATTAGGTGGAATCTTGATATATTGTGATCTTTTAACTGGTTACCCGTCGTACTCTGGAAAGACAAGCATTACGGAAGAATTGTCTAGAAAACTCGTTCTTCAAATACTGATCGATTTACGTTATTTAAAAAATTAGTTTGTTCATCTTAACAACCCCACTACCACATCATCTCATTCATCTGTAGTGTTTCATTCATCCTGTTTGTTGATAAAGGGGAAACCCGAAACGTCCATTCTATCTGTTTTCGTAATTAAATTGAAGCTTACATTCAATTTCACATTGTTATTTATTGCTGAAGTGCTGAAGAACTCATTCTTGAAAAACATCTTTTAAATAGGCAAAAGTACGACTGTTAAGATGAGATGAAATGGTTGACACACTTTGTCATTGAATGAAAAGACTTACCGTAGCTTTCTAAACTCATAGACTGACACTGACAAAAAAAAAACCCATTTAAATTCAAGGCAATGATCATCTAAAGAAGTCGATCTGCGAGTTGTATTCAATAATTTAACCTTGAGCACTACTAACAACAACGCACATGTCGCTGCACTAACTGAAAAAATGGCTTCAAAATACACATGTCCTAGTGTCAGGCTATGAGATAACGTATAACTAAGGCAAAGGGCTAAACCAAGTCATGGATGTTAGAAAAAAACTTTATTCGTTCCATGCCTGTTGGGTGACAAAATGCGACAATCAACACAGTACTGAACTTCTTTTGCCTTTTGCGCACTCATGGATCGTTCCATAGAACAGCTCGTTGTGTAACGATGCTCTGATTTACAAGATGCCATGATTTTTCTGGGCCGTTAACAAAACTGTTGCAAGTAAGAAACGCTACAATCACGGAAAAAAACAAAAACATATGACTTTGAATCAGACAGTTGATCGCAATCTTTCTGTATTTAGCATTCTGTTCTTTATCAGATTGTTAAATAAATAAATAAAATAAAATTCCCTTTATTCATCCCATAAATACATCTCTAGGGTCTATTCCAAGGGAAGACTGGAATAATCCAGGCGTCAGCCGCAGTGCAGCGCTGCAAATTGAGCTACGGTGAAGTTACTTGCTTAAGGCCACACAGAGCAGCGGCAGGTGATCGAACTCGGTACTTTTCGAGTACGAAGCAAAGACTCTACCGCTGAGCCCCCCTGCCCCCCCCCCCCCCCCCCTACTCTGTTAGTTCAGTTTTTGTTAATTAATTTCTACTTTATACAGCTTCCAACAGGTTAGTGTTACTCTATGACACAAAACTACACACTTATAAAGAATGACCAACAAAAATTATTTTAAAAAATTGAGCTTTTATATAGCGCAATATCCACTAAATATTTAAACATTTAACTTGTATGACGGGACATGACGCCTGTTAGGCGATATTACAATTTTTCGGACAAAGACAACGCTGTTAACGGCCAGGTACTCATTTTACACCTGAGTAAGGTGAGAGAATGTGAGTAAAGAGCCTTTTCCAAGGACTCAACTATGCGCCGAGCGTGAGGCTCGAACCCAGGTCCTTCCGATCCGAAAGCGAGTGTCATACCACTAGACCACATAGCCGCATAGACCAACATTAAACAATTCATGGACACTACAAACAAAAGATCAGAGCAACGTAAGTAAATAGTTGAATTTCTTAAAGTTGTCACTGTTTTATAAATATAGAATAGATACTCACCATCGGGGTCATAGATAAGAGGTAAAGAAGATGTGGCTCCCTTGTTGATTACATTTCCCACAAGAGTTGTATTGGACTTCAACCATTCTGGCACTCCTGAAGGATTTCCTACTTCCTTCAGATGACATTGGCATGTCATAGTTGTGTCCCCTTCTTTGACATAACCCTTAGTTGAATCATTGCTATTTGGGCAGTTCCTCAATTCAGCTTGTGGCAAAACTGTGAGGTGATAAGTAATAAATATAAGATTAGAATTCTTATATCTTAGGACGTACTATCATATACCTTACCCTTAGCAGAGTTCCGTCTCCCTACGGAGGTTGAATGTCATGGAACGCCATTCTTCACGCTCAAGGGTCATTACCGAGCAGTCGATTATCTGTACTATTATATATAACATAACATATGGTATAGGGCAAATAGGATAAAATCCCTTGAATGCCCTTAATATTAATAGTAATGCCATAAATCTATTGATTAAAGATTACAATACTGATACACTGGTAAAGATAGTATTTCAACTTAAATGTGGTGTACAAATATATATCTTTAACCGTGACATGCAAAGTGCAAAGCACACACACACACACACACACACACACACACACACACACGCATATAGAAGATAATCATAATAATATAACAATGCATAATATATACATACAAGACTGAAAGCCCTGTCAACAGTAGTGCAAAAAAGTATTATTCGTCATATATAAATCTCCCATCATATAATTCCCTGTCTACTAACACCTTGAAATAATCTATAGATTTTGCATTCTTACAACTCATATCCTTACTTATTGGGCAACTAATCATTTCAAAGCAATTTTGTTGGGAGTTGAACAAAATGCTAAAAATAGTTTGAGTTTAAAATAACTGTTAATGTGGGATATTTGTTTTTTCCTTGAAAATTATATCCAATGATTTCAATAAAAAACATAAAACTTATGGCATACATTTATTGTTGTTGTTGTTGTTGTTGTTGTTGTTGTTGTTATTATTATTATTATATGAGTTAAAGCACATGATTGCATCAACTCTTCTCTTACCAGCCATTTTTCAGAATAGTTATATCCATTTACTACCAAAATAGATGGGTTCTTGGAAAAGATTATTTACTCACAATCACTCACTGTACTCCGGTGTAAAATGAGTATTTGACCGTTAACAACGTTGTCTGTTGAAAAACTTGTAATATTGCCTCACAGGCCATCATGTAAAAGCACTTTGGGCACGTTTGGTGGATCTTGGGCTATATACATGCATGAGTTCATAAATAGTTCTCTCGTAAAAATAACTAACGAAATTAAAATTGTATGTATCCAATTAATAAATTAAGGAGCAGGCACCAGTGTAAGATAAAGAACTGAACAAGTGTGTGAAAGGTGACAGACAAAGCAGGATAATCCCAACCATTGGGAGCCTCTGGGGTGTAATGGTATCACATCTGACCGGTAATCAGAAGGTCTCAGGTTCTATCCTCAGTCGAGGTTGACTGATTTTTTTGGATGGTTCTTTTACTTCTATTTTCCTTTCTTGCTTTGTCTGGCACCTTTCATACACACTTGTTCTGCTCTTTGAAATTGTATAGTTGTGTCATTTTCAGAAACTTTATCTTTTCCCCCAAAAGAGAACATGTTAACTTAACTCTTTTAACACAATTGGCTGCACTGTGCGGCCAGAGCAGAATCTGTTCTACTGGCCAATGGCCACACAGTGCGGCCGGTCATGAAAGGCAAAAATAATAATGTAATCCAATCCTACTTTCTACAAAAGTACTATAAATTGAACCAATGGTATCATTTCTTTCATCAGAACATTTAATTGGCCCTAGGGGGGGGGGGGGTATTTTAATTGAGATTTTCCGCAAAATACAAATGTCGCTTTTTCTTAGTTCCAGCAAAATATGAATGTCGCTTTGTCTTAGCTGGTCATTCTCATGCTGCCTCAATCAGGTTTCAGACTTTTTGTGATGGAAATACGAATATAGCCTCAGTGCTGAAAGAGTTAAACCAAATTTAAAGCTTTTGTGAGTTGTTAGGAAAATCTTACCCAGAGCCAATTCTGGAGAACTAACTGGTTTTGATATACTCTCATTCCATTCTAGAACATTCAAATCCATTATCGCCGTAAATTCGAATCCATATCTCCCAGGACCATCAAGCTGATTAATAGGGAGATTGAGTCTGCATTCGTAGTCGTGGGAAAGAGTACGAGGTGGGAAATCACCTTCTGTTGTTGTTTTTCTTGGAATAATATACTTTGTCGACACTTCTCTATTTGTCTGTAAAAAAAAACAAAAAAAAACAAAGAATGTGTCAGTGGATACAGAAGAAAGCATCGTTGAATTTTTTTCTGACTGTGTGCTTAACTTTATGCTTTACAACATTCAAAATTCTAGATTATGATTCCACCTTTAAAATTTTTTTTTTTTAGTTTTATTTGGCAACCAAGTATTCCGGAAGATGTGTAATTATTGGCAGGTCTGATAAGCCATTTCATTATGGGCTCATTGTTGTGTGTTGAGAATGTTTTGTTCATTATGTTTGCAATGCTCAGATCCAGGGAGAGGGTACCGCATTCCAGCAATTCAGCGGGATTTTCATCTTCGCCTGGGGATCTGTTATTGTTTAGGCACTCTATGCTATTTCTAACTTAGGTTGTTGTGATGCGGTTGTTTAGGTCTCTAGGGTTTCCTCAGAAGGGCGATATTTGTGAGACTTGTTTGTGAAATTTCTGCTGGAAGTGGTCAGTTATAATGTCAAGGATATCGTTGGGATTTGTTGTCTGTTTGCCAAATTTATCCTGTAGTTTTGGGTTCTCGAATGGTTTTCGGTTCAGAGATTTCGTCGCTTTGAACTTAGACGATGCGTTATTTTTGGACTTTTCTATGTCTTCCACTTTTTTGTCTAATTCCTCGTTTCGGTGTTTTATTGTAAGTGATCGAATTGAATGCAGTATTTTGTTTCGTTCCGTTATCAGGGTTATTATTTCTTCCGAGTCTTTCATGTTTTGTATCCTGATCCTAAGTTCTTTTTGTTGCCGCGATAGATCGTTAATAGCGATGTTAGGCGTTCGATTTGGTTTGTTCTTAGTTGTATTAATAGAGCCTGCACTTTCTTCCCCCGCATATTTCATTGCCGCTTGCGTCTCTTTCCATTCATTGTTTGGATTGCTGTTTTGATTTATTTTCCATAGACTTGAGTTAAGTTCATAATGGTAATGAATGCGACATTCTCGCTCATTTACTATTTTTGCCGTGTTTATTTTGACTGCCGTTTTACCTTTCTGTCTTCGTTGTCTGTACACATTTATGTTGAAATTCGTTTTTACAAGTTTGTGATCGGATGTTAGCAGTGTACCACCGTATGATCGCGAGTTGGTTGAGTAGTGTTTATGGCGGTGTCGACATATGATATAGTCTATTTGGTTGTGTATTGTTATCATTTTGTCTTGGGTTGGGTCTTTCCTTTGTCCTACCCATGTTTTCTGGTGTCTTGATGGGTGGTTGAAAGCACTGTTTGTTATGAAAAGTTTTCTCTGTTCACAGAACTGGACTAATTTTTCTCCGTTATCGTTACGTTTTCCTTTTGAGTATGATCCTAAGCATAGTGTGTCACTGTCGAGACGTTTTCCGACTTTGGCATTAAAATCTCCAGCAATTATTAATATTGATTCGTTTCCTATTTTGTTCAGTGTATCGTCTAGGTCTTTGTAAAATTTATCAGTTTCCTCTGTGTATTGTTTTGCGCGTTGACTTGTTGGTGCGTAAACATTTACGATTGAGATAGTGAACGTCTTCTTACCGTGATCGTCTTTGTTATTGTTATTCTGGTTCCTTGAATTGATCTTTCACTTAAGCTCAAGAACACATATTCTGTCCGAAACATTCCATTCGTCACTAGTTTGGGACATAAACAGCGGTGTCCTAATTACAATACAAAAACCAGGAAAAACGAAAGGACCCGTAAACAACCTGCGCCCAATAACATTACTGAATACCATAAGAAAAACACTGTCAACTATTGTCCTCAACAGAATTAGACCGAAAATAGAAAAATATCTATCACATAGCCAAAGCGGGTTTCGCCAAGACGGAAGCACATCGGACGTTGTATGGACACATAAATGGTTGGCAGCAAAGGCACTCAAAGAAAACATATCCATAACAATAAACGGAATCGATATGTCCGCAGCCTTTGATACGATCGACAGAGGAAAACTTTTGGAGATATTAACAGACATAGTAGACGAAGACGAGCTCTGAATAATCCGATTTCTCCTCAGCAACACAAAGATACAACCAAGGATATACGGGGCACAAAACGGACGCAGTTCGAAAGTAACATCGGGACCCCCAAGGAGATAGTCTGAGCCCGATTCTGTTCACAATATACTTAGAACACGCTCTGAAAGAAGTTCGAAAAGTCATTCCAAAACCAACGACTCATATTGAGAATGCAATCCCTAGAGAAATCGCCTATGCAGATGATGTCGATTTTATTGGATCAACACCAGCAAATATAGACATCATACAAAATACCCTCATGAAATATAACCTCCAAGTCAATGCCAATAAAACCGAATTTACAACAATACCGAGGAACAAAGAGGAATGGAAAAGAACAAAGAAAGTCGGCTCACTAATTGGAGACACCGAGGATGTACAAAGAAGAAAACAGCTATCAAACGCCGCACTCAGTAAACTCACCAATGTATGGATTAGAGGTGACAAAATAAAGAGAAAAACCAAACTGAAACTGTACCGTGCTCTTGTAAAACCGGTACTTCTGTATAACTGCGGCACTTGGGCGTTGACAAAATCCAAAGAAGAACATCTGGATGCCTTCCATCGCACACAGCTAAGAAGGGTACTGGACATCAAATACCCAAAAAAGATCTCAAATGAATCACTCTATAAGAACACAAAAAAAGACCAATCTCCCTTGACATTTTACAACAACGATGGCAACTTTTCGGTCACATACTACGCAGGGACAAAAACATACCAGCTAACCAAGCCATGTCGGGATACTTCCAAAAACACGGGAACCTTTTCAGAGGAAGACCGATCACAACACTCCCTGTGATCCTAAACAAAAACCTCACAACACTTGGACAAAGCATTAGTCTCATAACGGCAGGGGACCTTGAAAATCTGAGAACCCTAGCAGAGGACCGGCAATATTGGAGACACCTCACACAGGAAATACTGGAAACAGCCAAGGCGACCCGATCTTTCGGTCGAGACGCGAAAGGCATCTAAGTCAAGTAAGTCGAGTCATTGTTGTAATGGAAATCTAAAAAAAACTAACGCAACAATGTTAAACTAGGCCCATTAGCGGGTTCGGATATCAGACCTGCATATATGTAAACATCAGTTCAGGGTTATCTGCATTTAGTGTCCATTTCCCTTTATTCTCATAATGTGCAGTGATGACTTCCACATTTTTATTAATTAATTCTGTCAGTCCAATTCTTATAATTCGCTTCAAATTTCAAACGCGTGCATTTTGCTCCATTTCTTAACGACCGTCTGACAGAATTGCGTGATAGTTTGCATGCAGTTATAAGAAAATCATAGTCATCGAAAAAATGAAATCTGTGTCTTCATCAGTTACTCTGCA
>NC_088373.1:22098946-22133946 GCF_034508935.2 Berghia stephanieae | reverse complement strand
ACAACTCACGATTTGTTTTCTTTTGTGGCAAAAGACTGGCATTTTGACGTCATTTTTTGGTCAGTGTCAGTGTCAGTGTCACAGACGGTTCCAAGAAATAATGACGTCACTTGTACGTGTTTCCGTACTCATGGCAAGTCAACCAAAGTGTTGAGGGTTTGTGGAATGGGCATTTAGATTTTTGGTGCAATGACATAAACACGTATCTTTAAAAATAAAGTCTCAAATTTGCGACGTTTTGAAGATTTTGAGAATAACTTAATCACTGTTTGATTAATAAGGGAAGGTCATCTGCCATTTTAAAAAAATTGCTTGATGTATGATTTAGGTTTTCCCTTTATAATGTGGTATCTGTATTTTTCTTCTTTTACCAACAACTAATGTTTTCATTCTAGTACCATGTTGTTGTTATTGTTGTTGTTGTTGTCATCGTCGTTCTTTTTTTTCTGATTTTCTTCTTCTTCTTCTTCTTCTTCTTCTTCTTCTTCTTCTTCTTCTTCTTCTTCTTCTTCTTCTTCTTCTTCTTCTTCTTCTTCTTCCTCCTCCTCCTCCTCCTCCTCTCCTCTCCTCCCCCTCCTCCTCCTCTCTCCTTCCTTCTTCTTCTTCTTCTTCTTCTTCTTCTTCTCTTCTTCTTCTTCTTCTTCTCTTCTTCTTCTTCTTCTTCTTCTTCTTCTTCTTCTTCTTCTTCTTCTTCTTCTTCTTCTTCTTCTTCTTCTTCTTCTTCTTCTACTTCTTCTTCTTCTTCATCTTCTCTTTAATAATAATAATAATAATAATAATAATAATAATAATAATAATAATAATAATAATAATAATAATAATAATAAGCATATCATCTCTCCAGCGCATTTCGTCGCAACCTCAAGGCGCTTCGAAAACAAGGTGACAATAACACATTGCTTACCTGAGAATACAACAACACAACGAGACCAAATCAATCAATATAAGATACACAAAAACAAAACAAACAATAAGAGCACGAAGAAGGCATTGAAAACACGAATGCGTAAGTCATATAAAATAAATTTTAAAATGTAATCAAATAGGAATTTAGTTAAAAGATTATGCTTTTAGACTTTTAAAAAAAATATTTTGTTGAAAAAACTATCTCACATTGCTTGGCTTTTGTGGCAAGAGAGACCGCACAGTAGAGTCCCCGAGACACTCATTTCATTTAATTCCAGCTTTAGAGTTACATTTTGGTACCTGGTTCACATTTGCCTAACAGACAGTTTTGAGACGATAGATCGCATGTAGAAGGAACGAAATTGACGTCACTAAGCTCTTTGTTATTGGTTTTAGCCATACTATTTTTTTTTTTTGGAGTAGTTCTCACAAAATAATTGTATTAATCAGACGGTTAAAGCTACACATCTCCCACCGTGAGCAGGGAGGTACATACTGTGTCTTCTATCCCCTTATATCTTATCCAACAAGATTTCTGTCTTTGTCTTGGAATGAAATTACTTGTTTTTTTCCTGGCCCTCGTCGGAGTCCTGGCTGAAACCGTCAAATGCATAGTTATTGTTTTGGGAGATGAATTTTTTTTCCCTTGTGAATCATCTCTCTGTTGTGTATTATTATATGTTATTTTTAATGTATAATGTAAGCATTTGAGTGTATTCCTCTTTGTTGGATTTTGTGCTTGTGTCCGGAGGAGACTTATAGGTGATCTCAAACTAAGTACATTGGTGGTATACTCTTGGAATCTACATCTGATCCCTATTTGTTCCCATTCCCCTATGTCTTGCTTTCTCTTGGGTGCTTTAATTGTAATTCTAGAACCTTTTACTATCCCATTTTCTTCCTTTTTACTGGCGCTGATATAAACTAAATGTGTTGCAAGTGCCGTAAAACTCTTAAAAACAAAATAAACAAAGCTACACATAGGCACTTTGTGTGCTGGTACGTTATATCCTATATATGTTTTAGTAGAAGTAGTAGTAGTAGTAGAAGTAGTAGTAGTGGTGGTAGTAGTAGTAGTAGTAGTAGTAGTAGTAGTAGTAGTAGTAGTAGTAGTAGTAGTAGTAGTAGTAGTAGTAGTAGTAGTAGTAGTAGTAGTAGTAGTAGTAGTAGTAGTAGTAGTAGTAGTAGTAGTAGTAGTAGTAGTAGTACTACTACTACTACTACTACTACTACTACTATGGATACCCATGGTTGTGTGTATTATATTGGTCCGTTATACTTCCGGATGGCAATGTTATGAGCTTCTTAGCCAAGCGCATACTATCACTGAAATCCAAAAGGACTGGCAGTTTGACGTCATTATTTGGTTTTTGCACCGCCTAGTGAGTTGTCGTTAGTAGAGCTCATGGAAATAAGTTATTTCATCGGTTGAACTATTGAAATTGAATACAACTCACGATTTGTTTTCTTTTGTGGCAAAAGACTGGCATTTTGACGTCATTTTTTGGTCAGTGTCAGGCCATAACTTTACGAAGGCCACGGTCAACCCGACATAAAAGCAGATGGCGACGAGCGATAACACATAATCAATAATCTACTCACCAACTGTCCTATTATTTCTGTGTCTCTGTGGAGTCCTCGTCTAACATTTCCCTCGAAAATTCACCAAAGCAGAAGTCCGATGTTGGTAACGAGCACAATTTGAGTGGCTTCTTTAGATAGAAATAATTTCAAACGCCCCTTATGTTTGATATTGAGAGCATTATTCACCTAACCATAACATCAAATCATACACACAATAAGAGAACATACCGGATACATATTAACCACTTAACTCTTGAAAGAAACTTATCTAAAATTTCGCTAAAAATCTCGTCCTTCAATAACCAATCGATTTAACTCACTCAACCCTAACACCGACTCTATCCGGAGTTTACCCGGGTTACTTTTACCCCATGCCTATTCAATACATTTTTCTGAGACAAATTATAGGCGTAGTATCAAAGCTAATGTTTTTAGTTTTTAGATGTTAATGGTAGTTGAATAAAACTATCTGTGTACATGCTCATTTTTAATACAATTTTTCCAATTTTGAAAAGCAGCAAAAATCTCTAGGATTGAAGGAGTTAAATGCCGTCTAATCTTGGCACGATGAGGGGCAATTAAATCGATCGTTATTTAAAGGACGATTTTTCTGACCACATTGTGAAATACGCGTCTTTACAGAGTACGACATTTAATTGTATATTTGCCTCCAACACAATGCCATGGCATGAATTCTTACGCGGAATTCTATGAATAAATGAAAGAACCGGATAGAAATTGAAAAATACGTGACATACAAATGGCTTTGAATTGAATAGAATTTTACGGTTCGTTTGCGATAAGAAATAAAAGAAATAACGAAGCGGGAAGTAATATGCCCTAAGATATGCATCTCTTTCTCTAAATATGGAGTTTGAGAATGAGTTCCGGTAAGCGATATAAACGAAGTTAACGATTAATATTCCGAATTGAATTACAGTGTATATTAGTCCAGCACGGTTTCCTCGAACACGGTTTCCTCGAACACACGGATTCCTCGAACACACGGATTCCTCGAACACATTCGGATGTCCCGAATTTTTTCCTTATTAATCTTTGTTATCATTCCATTCCTCCCTCGAACAAATTTTTGCCTCTATACAATATACTGTTTCCTCGAACTAATTTCATCCAGCCAACGTTAAAGTTAAAAAAAAAAAAAGAATTAATTGTGTTTTGTTTTTTTTAATGTTCCAGGTGATTACGACCTCTGATGATTTATTGTTGCATTGACAGTTGCATATGTGTTTATCGTGTGTATCTATCTGCATTGCACGTGTGTGTATACAACATGATACACATGCAGACACACACAGCCTCTTCGCCGTTTCGCATAACCGACTCCTTTCAGCTTAATCTTTGCACTTTGCCATTCGCTCTAAATTCAATGCCACGCGCCCTGATTGGCTACGATGGTAAATGAATGTTGTAACATAGCAACCCCCCCCCCCCCCCCTCATATGTAATATATAAAGTTATCTCCCTCAACATATCAATACAATAAATAAATAATAAAATTCCCTTTCTTCATTCTCAAGCGGAGATTTGTCTTAGGGTCTCTTCCAAGGGAAGACTGGAATTGGAATGACCCAGGTGTGAGTTGCAGCGCAGCGCCACAAACTGAGCTAAGGAGAAGTAGCTTGCTGAAAGCCACAAAACGCTATGGATATCGAACTAGGCATTTTTTAGGTGTGTAGCAAAGTCAATAATGCTGAGTCTCACTGCAGCCCCCCCCCCCCCCCCCCCAATCCCCATCAAGTCTTTATGACAAGGCATGGTTTCCTCGGACTTTCTTGCATGTCCCGAGCAGTTCGAAGAAACCGGACCCTGGAGAGTATTTGCTGATTGGAGAAAGAATAAATACTTGCAAGAAGGCATAAAGGTTTGATGACAAAATATGACTTCGCGAGGTTTGAGAACTGTTGCCGAGGTTAAGGGCATTTGAATCGAATGATTTTTTAAAAAATGACGAGTTTTCTGGCCGAATTTTTTCAATTTCTTGTTGTTCCAGAATACGGTAGTTAATTTGTCAAAGTCCATGTTAAATTCTGTGTGGCCCGGTGGCGCAGAGGCCCGGTGGCGCAGAGGCCCGGTAGCGCAGTGGCACGATGCACGACTTGTCACAAAAGTTAAGCACACTTTTGAACATGGTGATTGACTGGTTGGCTGGTCACAGTGATCATGGACAATTCTGGTCCCGAACCTTATGTCCTTTGGTAAAGCGCTTAATACACATTACCCTACTTGACGACTCAGGCGTGAATGGATACCTAGTGACATATATTTTAAGAGTGTTTGTACAAAAGAAATATGGTTCCATTTGACCAGCTTAAGGAATAGAAAAAAACATTGTTAAGCATTGTGAAGCATGGTATATCTGTCGAAATACTCCATACAAATGTTCAAATTTATTTTGATTATTTTATCTACTTACTCTTCGACTTAACATAACATATGTACTATAGATCTTTGTATCGACTGCGAACAGTTTACAGGCTGAATTTATGCCACACGATCAATCATTTATATATAATAGACATAAAAGTGGACTCAATACACTTCCTTGGGGTACACCGATAATGACGTTCTTAAAATCCAACCCTACCCCATTGACAATGACTCTTTGTATTCGACTATTAAGAAAGTCCTTAATCTTGTTAAAGATATTCCATTATATTACATATATCTATGCGCTTTTAGTTTAATAATCTGGAACAGAATCAAAAGCCTTGCGGAAATCAATATAAACAACAGCAATGCATTGGTCACGATCAATTAACTTGTATGATGAGACATGACGCCTGTTAGGCGATGTTACAATTCTTCCGACAACACCGTTACTGGCCAGAAACCAGAACTTTTCAGTAGATGATTCGACTGCTTATGAGATCTTTCCAAAGTCATTGTATACGTTGTTGTAGTAATTCGGTTATGCCAGTAGTATAGATGTGACCCTTCGCCTCAAAACGGTATTAAGTCGGGTTGGTTAAGATGTTGAAAATTGAATTTATAGCCAGAATATTAGACTTGTGTTGAGATTGTATGTTTTATCGAGGAGAATGGACACCATATTTTAGGGTGCCAATGCCAACAATTTATATTTTTGACCAGTTTAACATTTAATTCGGCTTTTAAGCATATGCAGGGCTGAGAATGACTGGTCACAAAAAGGAGGAAATTTTACATCATGAAGATCATGACCCATCCATGCGACCATAACCTATAAATTTGAATTTCACTAAAATCAGGGGTGAGAATGACTGGTCACTAAAAAAGAACATTTTTTCAGCGCTAAGATCAAGAAGCATCCATGTAAAAATAACCTATAAATTTAAATTTAATTAATATATATTGTGATACAATCCACAATGTATCTCGCAGCAATTTCTGACACCACTCGGAGGAATTTCAAAAACTGAAAGTGTAATTATAACATGGTGGTTGTAGTAATGGTAGTCGTAGGTATGATGATGTGGTGGTGGTTGTAGTAGTTGTGGTACGGATGATGTGGTGATGGTTGTAGTAGTAGTGGTAGTATGATTAAGTTAACGAATGTTTCATGTTGGCAATTACCAGGAAATTAACATTTAATTGAATCATATGTGTGCGTGTGTGTGTGTGTGTGTGTGTGTGTGTCACTGTTAATTATAGGAAGATGAAAAATGAAAACATATTGAGGCTAAAGAACTGGGTGCTCTTTACTGATTTGTGTGTGTATGTGTGTGTGTGTGAGGGAGAGAGAGAGAGAGAGAGAGAGAGAGAGAGAGAGAGAGAGAGAGAGAGAGAGAGAGAGAGAGAGCTCAAAGTAAATCTAGTGATGAGGACAGAACGATGGTAGTGAAAAATTAATGAGGCTAAAGATCTGAGTGAACTTTATTGATTTCTATGTGAATGTGCATATGTGTCATGTGTGTGTATGACAGTTAGAGAGAGAGAGAGAGAGAGAGAGAGAGAGAGAGAGAGAGAGAGAGAGGGAGAGAGAGAGAGATTGAAGTCAAGGTGTTTGTGATGACCTGTTATTGGTAAGTAGTGGAGGATGAACATGAAAACTAATCGGGACTAAACAAATAAGTGTGCTTTATTGATTTGTGTGTCTATGAGTGTTTGTGTAAAGAAAGATAGATGGATAGAGAGTGAGAGAGTTTTTGGCTATTAGTTCGAAGGGTTTTACGGCGCTTGCTTTACTTTTACTTGTAGGTCATTTCAGCACCACTTAAAAGGTAAAAATGGGGCTGTAAAAAAATATAGATTTAAGTAAGATCAAAAGTAACGGAGAAAAGGTGAGACTGGTTTAAATAGGTGACTTCAAACTAACTACATTGATAGTTTGATCTTGGAGTCCGTTTGTGAGAAACGGACACCAAGATCAAACTATCAATGTAGTTAGTTTAAAGTCAAATAAAAGTTTCACCAATACACAAGCACAGAATCCTTAAGAGCGTAATACAAAATTTAGAACAACAAATATAACGTCACACAAAAGAGAGATGATTTACGAGGACAAAACATCATCTCCCAAAAACCATGACTATACATTTAATTGCTTCCCTCCCTGCCAATGAATCTTGACGGCCAGGAAAAGGATCAAGCCAAGACAAAGACAGAAAGCAATTCTGATCTATGCAAGTAAAGATCCCACCAGGAAGATGATGTGATAGTGGTGCTTGCACTAGAGGTGGTACTGATTATAATGATGACAGTGATGATGTGGTTGTGGAGATGGTGTTACTGATGATAATGTGATAGTTGCTTTTGTTGTGGGGATGGTCATGATGTCATGATGGTTCAGGAGTGAGAATGACGGGTCACGAAAATGGAGGAAATTTTTCAGCGAATAGTTCAAGACCCATCTATGCGACGATAACGTAAAAATTTGAATTTCATTAAAGTCTACTGAGATGCAATCCAAAATGCGTCTCGCAATAATTTCTAACACCACTTGGAGGAATTTCAAAAGTTGAAAGTGTAATTACACTTTAGGCGGAAGATTCTCAGCCCTGGACCATGGGGAGGGAGTGGCAATGGTAATGGACAAATGCCTTTGCCTATACTCTACAATGATTGCTTAGCTATGGCCTCAATACCCATTTTCTCTAGTGTGCTAGTGCTATAACAAAAGTAAAAACTAACGTGCTCACGTGCGCCTGTGAGTGTTTGCGTCATATTATGGTGACATACTCGTAAGGTTCAGTGAATCTTCCACCCACTACACACTCGACTAATATGACAGCCGGTGTTGTTTCGTGATTGCGCAATGAGGACACTAAATGATGGAGATTGGGGAGAGGGGTGGAGGGGGTTGAGAGACTCCCTGTCTATCTTAGCCTTTGTCGTAGAGATCCATATTGATTAGTTTATCTTATCTGGACTAGCTCAGAGACGGAGTTTATCTTAAACGTTTTGAATTACGAATGATATGGAGCAGAAAAATCGGGACTAGCCTCAGAGTTTATTTTAAACGAGAGTTGATTTTAACGTAGTTTTAAAGGGACTGCAGTGTAATTAATTGAGTAGCTTTCGACAGCTGTTTCGTTTCAAGTTTGTGTATTTGTTTTTTGAATGGTTTGTTTTATGGTAACAAGGAGAGAGGGAGAGAGTGAGAGAGAGAGAGAAGGAGATAGAGAAGGAGGGAAAGGGAGAGAGAGATAATGAGGAGAGAGAGAGAGAGAGGGAGAGGAGAGAGAGAGAGGAGAGAGAGAGAGAGAGAGAGAGAGAGAGAGAGAGAGAGAGAGAGAGAGAAACAGAGAGAAAAGAGAGAGTCAGAGAGGGGGAGACAGAGAAAAAAGAAAGAGTGAGAGGGGGAGGGAGAGAGGGGGAGAATGAGAGAGAGAGGGGGGAGAGGGAAGGTGGGAGAGAGAGAGAGAGAGAGAGAGAGATAGAGAAGGAGAGAGAGAGAGGGGGGAGGGAAGTAGAGAGAGGGAAGGTGGGGGAGAAAGAGAGAGAGAGAGGAAGAGAATGACAAAACAAAACCCTATGTTGCATCAGATAGAGCGTTTGAATGGAAATACACTTTTCGTTACTTGCGCCTCTATGTGGTCTTGTGGTGAAACATAGCTATTGGATCGGAAGGTCCTGAGTTCGAGCCGCGCTCGGCGCATAGTTGAGTCCTTGGAAAAGACTCTTTACTCACATTCTCTCGACGCAATCATGTGTAAAATGAGTACCTGGCCGTTTACAGCGTTGAATCTTTCGAAAAAAAAATTTGTAATATCGCCTGAAAGGAGTCTTGTCATATAATAATTGTTGCTGTTGGACACGGACCCCATGTAAAGCGCTTTGACACGTTTATTGGATATTGCCCTGTATAAAAAGCTCAATTTTTTTGTTTTGCTATAAAATGATTACAGTACAAAGTACATAATTGGACACAAGGATAGCATCAGCATCATCGTATCACCATATCATCATGTCATCATCACCATCATCATATCATCATCATCATCATCATCATCATCATCTATCATCATCATCATCATCATCATCATCATCATCATCATCATCATCATCATCATCATCATCATCATCATCATCATCATCATCATCATCATCATCATCAACATCATCATGGTCATCATCATCATCATCACCATCATCATCATCATCATCATCATCATCATCATCATCATCATCATCATTATCATCATCACCACCACCACCATGACCCACAGTGATAAGTAATACTATATTTGATTTACTTGTTTACCTACAGTAATCTGATTTTATTGATTTTGTTGATTCACATTTGCTCATATGGTGTGTGTGTGTGTGTGTGTGTGTGTGTGTGTGTGTGTGTGTGTGTGTCTGTGTGTCTGTGTGTGTGTGTTTTCATGAGTGTGTGGAGCGTCGGATCCATCTGTAATAGACACCTAGATAACCATGCCCCTCGGACAGTTGTCATAATGTAGTCCATGGCAGTGATTGATAAACATAGCAAACTACACAGGTTTTAGTATCGATGGTATAAGTAAAATACCCACTGTTCTACCGCTCGATCAGTTGAACCAACACAGAAAACAACGAGAAAACTTTAACGTTTATAATCTGATCGAGATAATCGTGTGATATCAAGTCACCTATTTTGTGGTGTAGAAAAACAATAACAATGATCAGAGAGATGTCGATTTTATTCAAGCTATTATTTATAAATAGCCAACTATGTTTGTCCGAGCACGTGTGAAGATATGTCACGAATTCCATGTTTTGATTGGTCAAAAATCCACTGGTTAATTCTAACGTCAACGAGCATTTTATCAATTAGGAAGTGGGCGCTAGCCTATATACTCGACTATCGTCTTGTGATGTCATGTTATATAAGCAATGCAGTCGCCCAACCTCCTGACATATTTTAAATTGGGCTCTCTTCTTTGCTTTGTGTCCTTGAGTAAGACAGATAACTCTATTCAACTCCAACTCCAGTAAATAATTTTAAACGTAATTTCTCATACAGCGCAATATTTATATACTGTGCATAAATCGCATTAAAAGGGGGAGAACAAGCCGTAGTCTCAACGACACTTGGCGTATAGAGCAAATTATAACTTCTGCTTGGTGTCATGCTTTTGAATTTATTCGACAACGACAACGGTGTTACTAATATGAAACTCGTGTATGGTGAGAAAGTGTTAGTTAAGACTTTTCCATAGATCAACGTGACGTATTTGATGAAACCCCGGCCATTTATTTCCCACTTTCTCAAACTGCTCATACTTAAATTAAATAGGATTTTAGTTTAGATACACATGACCTACTTATCGATTTCGTGGATGAGACCATCAGGGGTGAGAATGACTGGTCACAAAAAAGGAGAAAATTTTTCATCATGAAGATCATGGCCCATCCATGCGACCATAACCTATAAATTTGAATTTCACTAAAATCAGGGGTGAAAATGACTGGTCACTAAAAAGGAGGACATTTTTCAGCGCTAAGATCAAGAAGCATCCATGCAAAAATAACCTATAAATTTAAATTTCATTAAAATATATTGTGATGCAATCCAAAATGTGTCTCGCAGCAATTTCTGACACCACTCGGAGGAATTTCAAAAACTGAAAGTGTGATTATAACATGGTGGTTGTAGTAATGGTAGTCGTAGGTATGATGATGTGGTGGTGGTTGTAGTAGTTGTGGTACGGATGATGTGGTGATGGTTGTAGTAGTAGTGATAGTCGCCACATCTCCCTTATTCACAGATTCACTAATGCCCACCTCCCATTGTTTCAAGTTGACCAGAGACGCCAACTTAAAATTTGGCTCACATAAATTTCAGAAACAATTCCGAAGAATTTCAATGCTTAAACAGGAATTTCTGCAAACTAAATATAATCTATTGAGATCTATAATCATCCCAATACCCTTGTTTCAAATCAAGTAAAGTTCCAAAACCAATTTCATTATGACGTATAAAATATAAAAATGAATGGTAGGGGTGGTGGTAATAATGATATGATGGTGGATGTTGTACTGGTGGCAGTAATGATAATGATGATGTATGTGGTTGTGGTGGTTGCAGAAGTGGTGGTGGTGATATTGTTGTGTTGGAGGAGGCTGTAGTAGTGGTGGTAAGGATATGGTAGTGGTTGTTGTTTTAATGGTGATAGTGTTTTGATGTCGTCGTCGTGGTGGTGGTATTGATGGTGATGATGATGATGTGGTGGAGGTGGTTGTAGTAGTAGTAGTGGTGGTCCTTCATGAAATGATGGTGTGGCGATGGTGGTGGTAGTAGTAGTAGTAGTAGTAGTAGTAGTAGTAGTAGTAGTAGTAGTAGTAGTAGTAGTAGTAGTAGTAGTAGTTGTTGTTGTTGTTGTTGTAGTAGTGGCAGTGATGATGATGATGATGATGATGATGATTATGATGATGATGATGATGATGATGATGATGATGATGATGATGATGATGATGGTGGTGATAAGGTGTGTACTTGGAGATGAAAAGAGAGATTGATGGCTGATGTGAAAAGGATATGATCCACTTTATAGATTTAAGTTTGTCTGACAGAAGGACAGATAGAGTGTGTTTGTGTGTGTGTGTGTGTGTGTGTGTGTGTGTGTGTTTGTGTGTGTGTGTGAGATAGAGAGAGACAAACAGGGGAGAGAGAAAGAGAAAAAAATGAGAAAGAGAGAGAGAAGAGAGAGAGAGAGAGAGAGAGAGAGAGGGAGAGAGAGAAAGAGAGACTGCTCCAATTGAATATAGTGATAGGTACAGAAAGGTTAGGTTAAAGTATTGAGTGAACGTTATTGTTATGTGTGTTGTGTTTTATTTGTTAATCGTAAGTATTAAGTTAACGTATGTTTCATGTTGGAAATTGCCAGAAATTTAACATTTAATAGAATCATATGTGTGTATATGTGTGTGTGTGTGTGTGTATCACTGTTAAGTATAGGAAGATGAAAAATGAAAACATATTTAGGCGAAAGAACTGGGTGCTCTTCACTGATTTGTGTGTGTGTGTGTGTGTGTGAGGGAGGGAGGCAGAGAGAGAGAGAGAGAGAGAGAGAGAGAGAGAGAGAGAGAGAGAGAGAGCTCAAAGTAAACTAGTGATGAGTACAGAACGATGAAAGTGAAAAATTAATTAGGCTAAAGAACTGAGTGAACTTTATTGATTTCTATGTGAACGTGCATATGTGTCATGTGTGTGTATGATAGTGAGAGAGAGAGAGAGAGAGAGAGAGAGAGAGAGAAGAGAGAGAGAGAGAGAGAGAGAGAGAGATTGAAGTCAAGGTGTTTGTGATGACCTGTTATTGGTAAGTAGTGGAGGATGACCATGGAAGCTAATCGGGACTAAACAAATAAGTGTGCTTTATTGATTTGTGTGTCTATGAGTGTTTGTGTAAAGAGAGATAGATGAATAGAGAGAGAGAGAGAGAGAGAGAGAGAGAGAGAGAGAGAGAGAGAGAGAGAGAGAGAGAGAGAGAGAGTTTTGAGCTATTTGTTCGAAGGGTTTTTACGGCGCTTGCTTCACTTTTACTTGTAGGTCATTTCAGCATCACTTAAAAGGTAAAAATGGGGCTGTAAAAAAATATAGATTTAAGTAAGATCAAAAGTACCGGAGAAAAGGTGAGACTGGTTCAAATAGGTGACTTCAAACTAATTACATGTGAGAAACGGACTCCAAGACCAAACTATCAATGTAGTTAGTTTAATTTACATTTAATTGCTTCCCTCCCTACCAATGAATCTGGCCGGCCAGGAAAAGGATCAAGCCAAGACAAAGACAGAAAGCAATTCTGACCTATGCAAGTAAAGACCCCACCAGGAAGATGATGTGATAGTGGTGCTTGCACTAGAGGTGGTACTGATTATAATGATGACAGTGATGATGTGGTTGTGGAGATGGTGTTACTGATGATAATGTGATAGTTGCTTTTGTAGTGGGGATGGTCATGATGTCATGATGGTTCAGGAGTGAGAATGACGGGTCACGAAAATGGAGGAAATTTTTCAGCGAATAGTTCAAGACCCGTCTATGCGACGATAACGTATAAATTTGAATTTCATTAAAATCTACTGAGATGCAATCCAAAATGCATCTCGCAATAATTTCTGTCACCACTTGGAGGAATTTCAAAAGTTGAAAGTGTAATTACAACATATTGTACTTGCAGTTTAAAAAGGTAGCGGTAGGGATGATGATGCAGTGGTAGTTGTAGTAGGGTCGTGATAAGGATGATGATATGGTGGTTGTAGTTGTAGAGGTGTTGGGAATGATCGTGTGGTGGTGGTTGTAATAGTTGTGGAAGGGATCATGTGGTGGTAGTATTAGTAGTGATAGTTGGGATGATGTGGTGGCGAAGGATGTAGTTCTATTGGTAATAGGAATGATGATGTGGTGGTGGTTGTTGTAGTAGTGGTTGTAGGGATCAGTGATGATAATGATAATTTGTAAAAAAAAGGATCAAAATCTCTCGGCCCGTCTGTCAAGCCCAAATCTAATGCAAAAAATAACACAGCTATTCATTGTTACTTGATATTACGTAATATATTACTAACTTCTAAAACACGTCTATTCTGATCACAGGATATTACTGACTTTTTGTAAATATAATTTTTAAAATTGTCATTTCCAATTAAAAATTTTAGAGCTCTATAATGCCTCCCACTATATCAAGAGATTATAATAAACTTTTGGCCAAAAGGAAGTATTTTTTTATACTACAAACACGGCTAGTGTGTGTGTATTACTGCAACCTTGTGGTTATGCAGCTTATGATAAGAATCTTTAATCAATTGCAAAACATATTCCATCAAATGAGCGAATCTAAATCAAGCCTTTAAAAAAATTATTACTTAAATCCATAAGCTAAACTCACTGTTGTATTTTCTCTCTATTACAAAGTGATATCTATAAACATAATAATGTGAAGTTAGAAGGTTGGCTGAGAAATAAAATATGGAAAAGAAAGAAAGAAAGAGAGTGAGAGATAGATAGATAGATAGATAGATAGATAGATAGATAGATAGATAGATAGATAGATAGATAGATAAAGAGAGAGAGAGAGAGAGAGAGAGAGAGAGAGAGAGAGAGAGAGAGAGAGAGAGAGAGAGAGAGAGAGACCACTCTGATTTTTGTTTTAATTGGTAATTAGAGATAAGTTATAATGAATTCAATTGAATTCAGAACAAACAAACAAACAAACAAAAAAGGAGTACAAAGCTAAATGGTACAAAAATATTGACACCCATTTGCTCCATCCCCTTCCCTTTTGATCATCTTTTCATCCAAGGCCGTCATGGGTTAGTACCACTATTCACATTTGGCACCAGTGTGTCTAGACTAATGTCATGGGCATGGGAATGTCATCAAAAATCATGCAGCTGAGCAGAGGTGTCAAAAAACGACAAAAGACATTGGTGATTTTCAGCTAAATTACCTCTTAGCGAAAATGTTTGACACGGCAAAAACAGTTGAAAATTTCAGAAAAATCCTTAAATTGCGGAATTCCGGGGAAGATTATCATCACTGAGGGATGATGGTGTGATGGTAGTTGTAGTAGTAGTGGCTGTAGCTGTAGTGGTGGTGATGGTCGGGATGATGATGTGGTGGTAGTTGTCGTAGGGATGGTGGTGGTGGTAGGGATGATGATGGGGGTGGTTGTAGTATTAATGGTGATAGGTAGGAATGATGATGTGGTGGTAGTTGTAGTAGTGATGGTGGTGGTGGTGGTAGAGATGATGATGTGGTGGTGGTTGTAGTAGTAATGGTGATAGGGATGTTGATGTAGTGGTTGTGGTGAGTCTTTTTAAAAGGCGGAATTGTGATGGTGATGGGCGGAGATAAAACACCGTTAAGGCGGAAATCCGCCTTTAGGCGGAAGATTCTCAGCCCTGCATATGGTTCGTTCCGACATAATATCGTTTTGAGACGATAGGTCACAAATAAGAACTATGATATGTTATAATCCTTTATTTTGATCCATATTTCTTTCAAAATCAAACAGTGATTCTAAATATGAAATATTATAAATAATTACGTATTATCAAAACTGGATTAAGGCCGAAATGTACATTCCGAATTTATTCATTGACTATTTTCATCTTTATGATGTTTTTCTGTACAAGTCGACATTTGGTAAATGAAAAAAAAAAAACGATGACCACCCGTTGACAAGAAATGGTGGTGTTTTATGTCACAAGTGCTAGAGTCTAGCGAGAATCAAGGACCACCTCTCTCGACTCAGGTACAGGAGTGAAATCAACGTTTTCCATAACCAAAAGCAGGTAAGCCATTACACCACATCCCTGTCTAGTGACCACCCGCATCACTTGGACAGTGGTATGACAATCGCCTTCGGGACGGAAATTCCAGAGTTCCAATCCTGCTCTGATCGGCGGATAGTAAAGTCCTAGAAAAAGGCTCTTTAATCACATTATCTCAGCGTACTCAGGTGTAAACTGAGTACCTGGCCGTTAACAGCCTTGTCTCTGTCAGAAAAAAAAATGTATTATCGCCTACAGGCGTCATTTCTCGTCCTACATGTTATGAGTTGCTTTTGGCTATGGGAACCCTTGTAAAGTGTATATTGCGCTCTATAAAAACTGTACTTTTTATTTCGTCATTCGTACATGGAAGAATGGAATGGGTGACGTCTAATGTCTGGGGTAAAATGGTCTTAACAACACATTCACGGGTAGCAATTGTTCAATCTAACTTTATATAGACTCGATCATAATAATATTCTAGTATCAGCTCCGTCAGAATGTAAAGAGAGACGTCTTGATTAAAAAGAAACGACTTGATTGTTGTCTCCTAATTGACTGCAGCTGAACGACGTGAGGTAATTATTATTGTCAAACTGTCCTAGCGATGACAGGGCTTGGACCGAAAACACACACTAGCATAACATACCAAAAGTGGATCAAAGCTAATTTAACAACTATATAGGGAATGAGATTAGCGGAAGAGTAGCGTCTCTTGATTGGACGTCACCCATTGTCTGTGACGTCACCGGCGGAAAAGTTATTAGAGAGAGAATGTCATGTTGGTTGTGCGCATGCGTCTCTCGTCCTCGCGGTTTCCTATTATTATTATTGGAGACGAGTGGTTAAGGCATTGCACAGTGACGCTAAAGTCCTGGGTTCTAGCTCCTTTTTTTCGTTTTTTTTTGTGTGTGTGTGTGTGTGTGTGCCTTGGACAAGAGTATTTACCCCAAGGAATTTACCCAATGGAAACCGTACGGTGCTCTTATTGGCTAACCAACCAGTGGCCTCGATGAGAAAAATATCCGCCATTGAGACATTGGCTGGGAATCGCGTTACTATAGTAAACAAGCGCTGATCGGCCGTTCATGAAATCTAAGAAAATAACTTAATGATCGCTCGTTTAACTCAAAATTATTCAAAACGATCTCTCTAAAATGATATAAATGTGACTTCCTAAGGTTTTCTTCACGGTCAAAACCACACAACATTCTATTAATGATTACGTCCTAGGCAAAAAGGAATATTGACAGGTCGACCGAGAGTTGAACTCGTCAGACGACAAACATCAATGCGAAGTGTAGAGAGAATCAAGCTCTTGTTTGTCTTGTCCTGTTCTATATTATAGATAGTATGCATATGACGTCACTCAGGCCTTTGTTATTGTTTTTGCCATCCGCGTTTGTGAGTTGTTCTCACTAAACTGTATTAACAAGACTATAAAAGTTCATGGTTACACCGAGTTTGTGTGTTGGTCCGTTATACTTCCGGATGGCAATGTTGTGAACTCCTTGGCCAAGCGCATTCTATCTATAGAGAAAAGGATAAATAGTATTGCCTCGTTGTGAGTGGTTGCGTGTCATAGTCATGTTTTAAAATTGTTTCTGTTGTTTATGTGTGTAGTGATGATGTGGTGGTGGTTGTAGTTGTAGTTGTAATGGTAATGATATGGTGGTGGTGGTGGTTGTTGTAGTAGTAATGGTCGTGATGATGATGTGGTGGTGGTGGTGGTTGTAGTAGTAGTGGTAATGATGCGGCTATGCGGTCTAGTAGTATGAAACTCGCTTTCGGATCGGAAGGTCCTGGGTTCGAGCCTTGCGCTCGGCGCATAGTTGTGTTCTTGGAAAAGGCTCTTTACTCACATTCTCTCATCGTACTCAATCAGGTGTAAAATGAGTACCTGGCCGTTAACAGAGTTGTCTTTGTCCGAAAAATTGTAATATCGCCTAACAGGCGTCATGTCCCGCCCTACATGTTAAATGTTGACCAGGGACCACATGTAAAGCGCTTTGAGCACATTTAGTAGACATTGCACTATATAAAGCTCAATTTAAAAAAAAAAAATATTTCAATGATGATGATATGGTGGTGGTGGTTGCAGTAGTAGTGGTAGTGATGATAATGTGGTGGTGGTTGTAGTTGTAGTAGTAGTGATAGTGGTGATGATGTGGTGGTGGTGGTTGTAGTAGTAGTTGTAATGGTGATGATATGGTGGTAGTGGTGGCTGCAGTAGTAGTGGTAGTGATGACGATGTGGTTGTGGTGGTTGTAGTAGTGGTAATGGAATGATATGGTGGTGGTGGTGGTGGTGGTGGTTGTAGTAGTAGTCGTCGTGATGACGATGTGGTTGTGGTGGTTGTAGTAGTAGTGGTAGTGATGATGATGTGCTGGTGGTGGTGCAGTAGTGGTAGTGATAATGATGTGGTGCTGGTGGTTGTGGTAGTAGTGGTAGTGATATTGTGGTGGTGGTTGTAGTAGTTGAGGTAGTTATGATGATGTGGTGGTGGTTGTAGTTGTAGTGGTAATGATGATGATATGGTGGTGGTGGTTGCGGTAGTAGTGGTAGTGATGACGATGTGGTTGTGGTGATTGTAGTAGTAGTGGTAGTGATGATGATGTGCTGGTGGTGGTGTAGTAGTAGTGGTAGTGATAATGATGTGGTGCTGGTGGTTGTAGTAGTAGTGTTAGTGATGATATTGTGGTGGTGGTTGTAGTAGTAGTGACAGTGATGATGTGGTTGGAAAACACATTAGGTTATTATAATACATGATTACACACATTCTCTAACTTCATTTTTTGACAGCTTCATTGTGCCATAAATATACGCAACAGTTCTGAACAATTCTATTGTGGATTTTGATATTGTTTGTTGTTTTTCTTGTGTCGTTATGTTGACATAGAGACCGAATGAATGGAAATGCTTACATTCCCATAATGGCGCTGAATGCTTTCATTGGTGGACACTTTTTAGGCTTCGTACGTATTCTCATTCGTTTAATTCTATGATTTACCCTCAATTTGCTCACTTTACACAACATGGCGGATCCCTTTGACATCAGATGTTTGTTTGATTAATCATTATGGCGTAATGTTTCATAGCCAATATAATTGTACGAAAAAGAAGAAAACAAAACTAATGAGAAATATAGTATTACTCATATTGCTGAAAACGAAAAAGCCTGCAAATTGTCAAACTGGAGAGGAGAATAACACGGCATGTTGAAAACATTCATGAAAGCAACACAATGATTGACACACAAGACTTCATTCAAAATACAAAATATACATATCACAATCCCTCACATTTTGATTTGAATTCATGGTTTGTGATTAATGTGACAATCAAAATGAAAAATGCCGAGTCTGATTCTTGTGCTGTCCATTGTTCTCTGCAACATAAAATGTTACATCCTGCTACTGTCACTACAAACTTGCTGAAAGCTGTCTGGTAAACCCTGAAACCCTCCCTTCCCCGACACTCATGTATTAAAACACGCGCACACACACACACACACACACACACACACACACACACACACACGCACACAGAAAAAAAGAGAGAAGAGAGAGAATAGAGAAAAGAAGAGAATAGAGAGAGAGAGAGAGAGAGAGAGAGAGAGAGAGAGAGAGAGAGAGAGAGAGAGAGAGAGAGAGTTAAGTTGGTTGATAGATGGATAGATAGATAGATAGATAGATAAGGAGGAACAGAGACACACACACACACACACACACACACACACACACACACAGAGAGAGAGACAGACAGAGAGAGAGAAAGAGAGAGAGACAGAGACAGAGAGAGAGAGACAGAGACAGAGAGACACAGAGAGAGAGAGAGAGAGAGAGAGAGAGAGAGAGAGAGAGAGAGAGAGAGAGAGAGAGAGAGAGAGAGAGAGAGATGTGGTATAGTCTGGGAAGTGTGCACTCCTAGTGTATTGAGTTCAATGACAAAGTTTATATTCTATGGATTGATTTCAATTACGTTATTGAGTGGAATAAAAAGATCCTCGCATATTGAAAAATTGTCAAAGTTTATATTCTATGGATTGATTTCAATTACGTTATTGGGTGGAATAAAAAGATCCTCGCATATTGCAAAATTGTCAAAGTTTATATTCTATGGATTGATTTCAATTACGTTATTGAGTGGAATAAAAAGATCCTCGCATATTGAAAAATTGTCAAAGTTTATATTCTAAACAATTTTAACCCTAAAATTGATTTTTGGAGTCGAATCTATCACGACGATCTAAATTTTTTAGACGATGTGTCACAAATTGTAAAAACAAAAATACCAGTCACAACACAAAAGAGTACTAGACGTCTATGCCCACTCGATGGGTCACATTTAGTGTCAGTTCAAGTCAAACAGAAGACAAAAAAGAGACAAAACAAAACGATTTCTAATTATCATATTTATTTTTTAAAATTCCAAATATTATATGATAATTTCAAAACATGGTCATTTCCCTCCATATCCCGGTTTTCTGAATATAGAGGAAGAGAAAAGTATTAAAGATGTGTCATGTCTATGGCATCGATGACGATAACGAAAGCAATTGTGTTGGTGGTGATGATGAAGATGAAGATGATACTGATAATTCTAAATGATCAGAACAAACAGATAATAGTAAATTGGATAATAATGATCAGGATGATGATGATGATGATGATGATGATGATGATGATGATGATGATGATGATGATGATGATGATGATGATGATGTTGATAATAATAATAATAATAATAATAATAATAATAATAATAATAATAATAATAATAATAATAAATAATAATAATAATAATAATATGAAGAAGAAGAAGAATAACAATAATAAAAAAAATTATATAATAACAATAATAATAATGATGATAATAATGATAATAATAACAATAATGATTAATAATAATAATAATAATAATAATAATAATAATAATAATAATAATAATAATAATAATAATAATAATAATAATAATAATAGAGTCTAATAATAATAATAATAATAATAATAATAATAATAATAATAATAATAATAATAATGGTAATAATAATAATAATGATGATGAATAATAATAATAATAATAATAATAATAATAATAATAATAATAATAATAATAATAATAATAATAATATAATAATAATAATAATAATAATGATGATAATAATAATAGTAATAGTGGTAATAATAATAATAATAATAATAATAATAATAATAATAATAATAATAATAATAATAATAATAATAATAATAATAATAATGATAATAATACACTGTTGCTCTAATTCTCATTCTTTCTCAATCTCCGTCTTCTCTTCCTTTCTCTCTCCCTCCATCTATCTCTATAGATAGAATGCGGTTGGCCAAGGAGTTCACAACATTGCCATCCGGAAGTATAACCGACCAACACACAAACTCTGTGTAACCATGAACTTTTATAATCTGGTTAATACAGTTTAGTGAGAACAACTCACAAACGCGGATGGCAAAAACAATAACAAAGACCTGAGTGACGTCATCTTCGAACTATCTATATAAAAAACGAAGGGTCTGGGATGAGTGAGCATTTTGATGTTTTACAATACGATGTTATATAGATAGTATGCAGATGACGTCACTCAGGCCTTTGTTATTGTTTTTGCCTTCCGCGTTTGTGAGTTGTTCTCACTAAACTGTATTAACCAGACTATAAAAGTTCATGGTTACACAGAGTTTGTGTGTTGGTCCGTTATACTTCCGGATGGCAATGTTGTGAACTCCTTGGCCAAGCGCATTCTATCTATAGATAGTTCGAAGATGACGTCACTCAGGTCTTTGTTATTGTTTTTTTTTTTTTTTTGGCCATCCGCGTTTATGAGTAATGCTCACTGAACTGTAATAACCCGACTATAAACGTTCATGGATACACACAGTTTTGTGTGTTAGTCCGTTATACTTCCGGATGGCAATGTTATGAGCTTCTTCGCCAAGCGCATACTATTTATAGATAGTTCGAAGATAACGTCACTCAGGCCTTTGTTATTGTTTTTGCCATCCGCGTTTGTGAGTTGTTCTCACTAAACTGTATTAACCAGACTATAAAAGTTCATGGTTACACAGAGTTTGTGTGTTGGTCCGTTATACTTCCGGATGGCAATGTTGTGAACTCCTTGGCCAAGCGCATTCTATCTTACAGTGAATTCTGTTGTGATAAAGATCGCTATACTCGCCCACAGGCTTGACGAGTGGTTTCCATTACACGAGATTCATGTGCACTACTCACTATTATTGTCATCTTGAGTTCAGAATGACACAGCGAATTGTACGCTTTGTACACACTTGACATAAACAACTGTTGCAATTTAATATTTGAAAGCTAGATGCGTAGCTCCCGTTTTAAATTCTACATTCATAAAAACTGATAGAAAATATGGATTAAACATACACATTTGCCACAAAGGAAACTTTACAAGTATTTCTCCAGAGAGGCGAAGCGCGGAATTCTTTGATATGGCATGCGGCAAATAGCAGTATGGCTTACAACCAGGAACTCAGAGGGGAGAAGTCAAATTAATAAATGTTTATGTCATCTTAATTATGCATCTCTTGTATTTGAAAACTGTGGTTCCTTTGAAAGGCTATACTGTACAAAACTTGCATGGAAACTGGTGTTAAAGAAGTTTACATTCAATGATAGTTCACATAAACACATGCAAAGCGAACATAATTCAAGAATGGCGAACACTTAGCGTAATCGATGGGTGACCAGTGGGATTTCGTGACATGTCTTGTCCGACCTTCATGAGCTGTCTTTCTCATCAGTTGGTCGGGTGTTTTGTCTTTGTGAAATGCATTTCTCCGCGTCCTGTCGGAGATGGGCCTAAAAATTCGAAATCCACCTGTTTTCTAACATTTATGTCTTTGTCCGAAAAATATATAAGCACCTAACGGGCTGCTTGTGTCGTCCTATATTTGGCCGTTGCCCACTAGGGAAGAGAAATCGTATAAACGCCGCCTGTTTTCAAAGCTGTGAAGTACTAGATAAATGTTGTCTATAATTATACTATTTCATACATTTGCTAAGCTTAGATACTGAATGCAACTTTGTTATGATGATTTTCCCAAGGAAAAGAATCAATACACCATTACTATTGAGTCATATTTTATTGCAAACGATGAAAAGATCAAAGGAATTTGTCATTGTGAGAAAACCGTTTGATCAATCACTATCGGTATTTACAATTCGTAATGTCACTTAAAATAATATAAGCCCGCATGCAAAAACATAACGGCTCCCCATGTCGTAACTTTGGAGGAATTTGCAATGATCCGTGCACACGGGACTTGGAACGGACTATAGATATCCATCGTCAGGATAAATACAATATTACAAAAAAAGACGGAGAGTCAAGAAAAATACACTTTGCTTACTTGGTAGGTAAAAAAAAGCACGTGGCATCATAATATTTTCTACCACCTTTCCCTAATATCTGTAAATGTAAAAATGGGAAAATGGTGAATCCAGAAATAAACAGTGTCTAATTCATCAAATGGTTTTATAGGTCCTTGCCATAAACTTTAGGTCAACATTTTTTTAGTTTTACCTTGGTCTGTACGTACATGGCATAATATTATAACAAATAAATATTACATTTTATAAAAAAAATTGGCTTTATATTCTTCTTCATATTTTGTCGGGAAAAAAAAAGATTCATGAATGTTGTAAATTCTCGCTAACTGTTATGTCTCCATTTGAAGATTGCAGTAGTTTTTTTATTCACTGGGTGTGACGAACGATTTTCTTTCACTGCGTGATTTCTTTATCATTCGTCAGCATCTCATTCAAACTCACTTCAAATCTAGTGGACAACATTTATTTGTCATGGGAAATTAGCATCTCGAGTTAAAATACTCAAAACATGGACAGTCTTTTCTCCAATAAAGCTTTAAATTTTGCTCACGGAAAATTTGATCATTATATAGGAAACTTTTCCATTGTATAACGGGACGCTAAATCCTACTCCTCACTTCCCGGTTAAGGTTTATTCACCTGTTCAAATTGTCTGCCCACTATATGCATATCTCCTGCTAATTACCCTTTCCAAACAAGACTCCAACATGCATATGCCCTAAGGTTCTCGTCTCGTTCGAGAGCGGCGAAAATTGCAATCAATAGTCTAGTCTCCGTTAATTCTTCCTTACTCTGTATTAATCAAAGCACCTGAATATCATTGGCTATCTAAAACAGGAACATTCTTCTGATTGGCTATCCACATAATTCCGTTAGCGTCCCCTTTACATTACAAAACCAAATTCATCTCTGAATTGAATCACACACACGCTAAGAATCCCAAGAAAGAACTATCCCTCCAATTTCAAACTTGTAAAAGTTTTACTTCTCTCGGTTGAAGGTAAAATGAATTATTGGTTAACATTCAAAGTGGAACGAGATATTACTGTGAATTCAATGATTAATCTATCATTACTATTATAATTTGTGTATATTTTAATTGTGCTCTATTCTATGGACTTTCGTAAGTTGAAATACGTGTAAAACCTATATCTATATGTATATTATACTATAGTTAACATTTGTTTATGATCTTTGCTATTATTTCATTTATATTCAATATGTATATTGCTTGATGTCTGTAATCTACCGCCAATCCCCGGCCACACATCATAATAATCACAATTATAATTGATAAAAATAAATAAGTTATAAAATGTAAGGGACAGATTCCTGTTAAATTCTCACCATGTAAGATAGTTCAAACTGTCACTTGATGTTTGATACAAATGCAATAACTTACCATTATCATGGAGTTACTGCTTCTCCTTGCCTTTGTCGGCAAATAAAAGCTATTATGATGTGTCGCTCAAGGACGATCCGGTGGCGAAAGACAAACTAGATTGGCTCTAAGACCTTTTGTTTAAATTCTTAATTGAAGGTCTTTGGCTCTCACCAATCCGTGGCTGACATCCATCCGTGCCTCGCACCCAGTCCGTGCCCAATCCCTGATGTCAGTCATCGCCGACACCAGAACATTTCTGTCAGCCCATAACGAAAACACGCTGTTGTGAAGTCCAGAAAACCCTGCAAGCAGGAGCCAACCCTGGAACTAGCTGATACATTTGTCTCAATCAAGCAAGCCGATTGGATAAAGATAAGCCAAACGGGCTTATACCATTTTCAAATGTATTTTCCACGGACACAAATGATTAGAAACTAAATGAATCAATCAATCATAAATAAATCAATAATTAAATCAATAGATAAATAAATAATAAATTAGATCAACCCAATTAGAGCTATTCTTCCTGATACAACCTAAACACTTATTTTCTCTATCTTTTCATGTAACAATCTAATTAAACTTTATGTATAGAATTGTTATTATTGTATTGGGCGTTACTATTGTCTTGACTCACTTGTTATTAATATAATAAAGTTATAAGGGACCCTAAGGCAATTCTTAATCAACCCTAGATTAAACCTGAGTCGTTTGTGGTGTAGGTTGAGTGGCGCAGCTGGTAAAAAGAGCCATAGCGCGCATACTAGTTCGACTCCAGACCATTGAGCTTATCGTTTGGACTCGAACCCACAAATAACACACAAACCCGCCACACTGGGAAGTTTTTAAAAATTAATAGATACTTACCTGGAGACACTTCGCAACGCATTCTTCACGAGTCTTCGGCCTAACTTTCGCCTGCGTATAAAAGCAGAAAAAAATGTTCTCTAGAATTACATGAATATTTCCAACATAATCAATGATTGAAATTAAAAGCTTGACATAAGATAATTATTGATAGTTGGGAAGAGGGGGTAGAAATTATGTTTACTCCTCGATTTTCAGATTTTTTTTTCTATTAAAATTTGTCACAGGAAACCGAAAAATTGGCTCTCTCCGGGATCTGTTCTGACACCAATGTTGTTCACTGTATACATTAGCGACCACGTCATCCCCGAGGCTGGGATACACGTAACGACTGGGCGCTAGTTACTCAAAGTAAAGTGTGGACCCGTCTCGAGAGCGTACTCATTGAGAACGTTACCAGACTCAAATCCTACCTTGACAAGTGGCACCTGAAAAGGAATACTTCCAAAACCGGGGCCACTGCAATTCACCTGTTAGTGGCTGACACACCCGTAAACTGAACTTCCTCGTGGCGGCCTACTTCAAGTAGTAGTAGTAGTAATAGCAGTACTACTACTACTACTACTACTACTACTACTAACTACACTACTAAACTACTACTACTACTACTACTAGTAGTATAGTAGTAGTAATAGTAGTATAGTAGTAGTAGTAGTAGTAGTAGTAGTAGTAGTAGTAGTAGTAGTAGTAGTAGTAGTAGTAAGTAGTAGTAGTAGTAGTAGTAGTAGTAGTAGTAGTAGTAGTAGTAGTAGTAGTAGTAGTAGTAGTAGTAGTAGAGTAGTAGTATAGTAGTATAGTAGTAGTAGTAGTAGTAGTAGTAGTAGTAGTAGTAGTAGTAGTAGTAGTAGTAGTTAGTAGTAGTAGTAGTAGTAGTAGTATAGTAGTAGTAGTAGTAGTAGTAGTAGTAGTAGTAGTAGTAGTAGTAGTAGTAGTAGTAGTAGTAGTAGAAGAAGAAGAAGAAGAAGAAGAAGAAGAAGAAGAAGAAGAAGAAGAAGAAGAAGAAGAATAAAACAACAAATAACGTTATTTACCTTTCTGAAAGCGTCAGCAAATAAATATCCCTCAACATTTAAAATCATACACATGACGCATACAATGCCTATAAGAAAAACAGTAATACATACATACATATATATATATATATATATATATATATATATATATATATATATATATATATATATATATATATATTACGACATAGGGCATCCAGTGCAAATAAATGACTTAGGTAACCCAGTAGTATATCTCATCTGTGACTGTTAGTTGAAGAAATAAAGCTTTCCTGAGCAAGCAACAATGACATTTATTAACCATCAGGAGTCATTTACAAATCGTTCAATTTATGAAAGACATAGAAATTTAACCCGGATGACCCATTTTTACCTACACGAATTCACTCACTTTGGTCATCTTCAAAATTGAACTCCTTTAAAACTTGCTTATGTCTCCCGACAAAATGAAGAAATCTTGTGACATAGGTAATTACTGCTGGCTGGAGACATGTGGCCTACTAAATAAATATCAGGCAAACTTTAGGATAGGGCAAAAAACAGAAGATCAATTGTTTAGATTGTCAAAAAATAATTGATGGCTTTCAAGATGGAAAACATACAGTTGCGGTTTTTGTTGATCTCCAACAAGCCTTATGACAAAGTATGGAGGAAAGTGTTGTTATCAAAAATGATGGACTAGAGAATTGATGGAAATCTCTACTTCTGGATTAAACAATTGTTTTAAAAAGTAACAGAACAATCCAAACAAAAATTAATAACGGACTGTCAAAGGGAGAAGTATTAGAGGAAGGTCTCCCACAATGATCCTGCCTCAGCTGTACTCTCTTTCTTATTTTTATAATTTATCTACCAGAAGTATTACAGACAGAAAAGGCCCTATATGCTGACGATTTAGTTATGTGGAATACTACGAAAAACCTACCAATAGCCTCCAATAGAATAAATGAATATTTAGAAAGCTTAAACACCTTCTGTGATAAATGGAAGTTAAAGGTAAATTGCAATAAAACAGTCTACTCTATATTTAATAAGGGCCATTCTGTTTCCAAGAAAGAAATAACACTCTCCATCTATGGCCATCGACTCGCGAAATAAGAAAACCCCACATATTTAGGCATACAGCTAGACAGACAACTATCTCTGAACAAACATACTCAGAATGTAAAAATCAAAGCCACAAAGAGACTCCAGTTACTAAAACGACTAGCCAGTACTAATTGGGAGCAGACAAAAACTCGCTTCGACAACTCTATTTAGGCTATGTGCGTTCCGTCATGGACTACAATTTAGCCCTCCAAAATGTAGGTAGTAAAAAACACGCATAAAACCTTGGACAGAGTACAAAACCAAGCCCTTCGCTTCATCTCCGGTGCCCTGAGATCGACACCCACAGCAGCATGTGAAATACATACTAATGTGGAACCACTTGGACTTCGCAGAGAATTAGCAGTGCTTGAAATGTTGAAAGGTACAAACGAAAAGAGGAAAACCATCCAAACAGAATTCTGGCAGAGAAATGGAAACCAGGAACAAGATTAAAACAAAAATCCTTGCTACACATTGCTAACAACTTGAATGAAAGACACAGACTCCCAGAAAACAAAGAAAAATCAATTTTAATCAGTCAAAAACCTCAATACGCCGAACTAAAACTTCCAAAAATAAAGACTAACCTCATAGAAGAAGCAACAAGAAAAAAAAACAAATCAGATATACGAACATTAGCAATGAAGGCAATACAAGAATACCCAGACAACTGGATACATGTTTCAACAGATGGATCTGCCCACAAAGGAACTACTGGGTATGGGTTTATCGTAGAATACCCAGATAAAACCTGTGATAAAATCCACAATTCTTGCGGAAGCTCCTGCTCAAACTACGAGGCAGAGGCAGTTGCAATAGAAGCCTCACTACGTCACCTCTCTTCTGTTTTCCAGCTAAACCCTTCAAAACTTCAAAACACTGTCATCTTACAGACTCAAATCAGTTCTCCAAGCTCTAGATTTAGATAAACTCTCCTCAGCCTTCAATAGTTTAAGATCTCAACTAGATGAATTCCTTACAACACACAGAGTATACTTATCTCTCCAGTGGATACCGGGACATTCAAATATACCAGGAAATGACAATGCAGACAGACTAGCCAGACTCGGATCAACACTTTTACAATCATTAATTCCAGTATATTTAGACACAGCGAAACAAATAATCAAAACAAATAAGGGAGAAGAGTGGATGAACAGTTGGGCAATGAGCACCACGGGTAGATGTGTGTTTTCCCATATGACCACTCCTGTAAAGACTGATTCCTAAATAAGCTCAGAAGACACCAGCAAAGCATCATCTTTCAACTGAGAACACAACACATACCGCTCAACAACCATTTAAGCAAAATTACAAATTACAAATCCCCTTCCTGCCCTCTATGTCAACACCCCAGTGAAACAGTAACACACCACTTGCTTGAATGTCAACCTCTTGAAGACCTGAGATACACATTCCTCCCACCAAATCCAAGTTTCAGTAACACACTTTATGGTCACCTGGAACAACTACAAAAGAAGTCTATCTTCTACGTCTTGGCACAAGACCGAAAGGCTAGAGCTCTGGTGGTCGCTGGTTCGGATAAGTAAGTAAGTAAGGTATTCCAAAATATATTGTCAGATCAACATTTATCCGATTCATGTATTTACTGTTTACTTGAAACGATCTATTTTAAGAATAAAATGCGAATAAAAGTAGGAATATGAGTCCCAAAACTGCACATGAATCTATAATCTTAGCATTTGTAACATATTTCACAGAAAATGAAAACATTTTACTCAAAGGGACACTCCATTCCCATTGGCCACCATATTTTGTGATTGATATATATCAAGGAATACACTCAAATGCGTACAACTACAGATCGTAAAATACTAACGAAAGAGTGAAAATGGAAAGCTTCGTATGGGAACAAAACAGACAAAGGACGTTTCGGGTACAAACCCTTCGTCAGCACAACAATACACAAATAAACGTGGAAAACAAATAAAATATAATGAAAAATAACTTGTATCGTCTGTACTCAATGGTGGTTGCAGTATGAATGAAATGTTAGCGTGGCGTGGGTAGAGGATAGGGTGCCCCAGGGGGGTGATCTAATTGATAAGCAAAGGTCAGCGTCAGGGAACAGAACTTTCCAGACTATAATGGAAGATAAAAGACATATTGGTAGTAGTAGTAGTAGTAGTAGTAGTAGTAGTAGTAGTAGTAGTAGTAGTAGTAGTAGTAGTAGTTGTAGTAGTAGTAGTAGTAGTAGTAGTAGTAGTAGTAGTAGTAGTAGTAGTAGTAGTAGTAGTAGTAGAACGCTGTAGTGGAACAGTAGGGGGCGGTGGAGGGGGCGAGGTGAAAGGGTCACGGCGGAGGTGGGGGGGGGGGGTTGTTGGATGTTGTTATCTAGTCCATGGTTATATATATATATATATATATATATATATATATAATATATATATATATATATATATATATATATATAGAGAGAGAGAGAGAGAGAGAGAGAGAGAGAGAGAGAGAGAGGGAGAGGGGGAGAGAGAGAGCAGAGAGAGAGAGAAAGAACGAGAGAGAGAGAGAGAGAGAGAGAGAGCGAGAGGGAGAGAGAGAGAGGAGAGAGGGAGGGAGGGAGAGAAAGAGAGACTCTACCCGCAAACCGATAACTCAAAGCCCCCAAACTTTAAGAATGGACGGAGGACACATTTAGTATGATTCAGTGCAAAAACTATTGTCTTCACTGCTATCATCAATGTAATTATTTATTTAAAGGAAAAAGAAATACGATTAGAACAGAAAAAGAGAGGGTTGTATCGTTGTGATGGTTATGATTGAAGGTTTGTTACTGGTGATAGTAATTATGATGGGGTGGCGATTAAGATAGTAATAAGAGTCATTATAACGATTTCTTCAAAAATCGATAGACTATAATACTCCCACCTCTATTTATTTAATGTTTTCAAAGAATATCTAATCTTTAATCACATCTCTCTAAATTTATTTCAGGTAAAAAATGTTAATGGTTCTTCGATTGTTTACGGTCGTTATCTTAAACATTTTTTCGCCGTAAGTAAACAGCACGTTTAGAATGTTTTGCTCTCTGTCTATTTTATTGATTCATGTTGTGAAGCCATCTTCACATGGATAAGTAGTCCCCCCCCCCCCTCACCTTAACCACGTCACCTAGAAGTGTAGCACCAAATTCTTGCAGTTTATGGCATGCTTCTCCAAAACGTATACAAGTAGGTAGGCACCGCCCTATTACTTTCCCCTTTGGTTGCATGATTCGATGGATGGGTAGATGGATAGATGGATAGATAGATGGGTTGATGGATTATTGGGTGGATGGACAGATGGATGAATAGATGGAGTATCTTTTCTTTTCTTAAAACTAGACTTCTGAACATGAAGAGGTAAATTCATCATACCACAAACTCCTTGAAGTCCCCTATGCTGCCCTAACCAACAAAACGACAGTATCTGGGCTGACCCAGATCCAACCAGTTTTTCCGCAATCGACACATTTAGTTTTTTCATTCATAACTCTTTAATTCTATTACACAGTGGAAGGCATCTAACATTAAATAATAGCTAATGATAAATTGCGTTTTTCTTTTAGTCGGCGATTTCATTGACGTAATATGTTGCGTAATATTTTGAGATACTCTCACTGTCTATTGATTGGTCATATTCAGCGTGGGTGCGCAACTGGATGCGCGGGTTGACGGAGGCAGGAAAACAACAAACCCACATGGGTGTCATTACCGCCACTATCATTCTAGCTCACGGTTTGTGGAAAGCACTTCATTACAGGCACGTAATAGTGAATCTAGTTTTTGTTTTCTATTATTATTCTTTGTAGATTGACCCATATTAAAGGAAACATACAAACAAAAAAGGCATGACCAGTCACTAACAATGCAGTGTAGTGTGTAGACAGTAACACAGTAAGGTGAACATGACTGACACTCTGACACTGGGGTCGGAATGTCGGAACCCAGTAGTCGTTCGCAACTCAGCCTCGCATACTCGTTTAATCAGTCAATTTAATTTTCATATAGCTTGCCTATTCTTCACGTTTATTTTATATTCACCTTTTCTATTTATAAAGAGTAATCCAAACATACCATAAAAACGATTTTATAATAAGCCGACTTCAACTTCCATCACTTACGACACGATCTTTTTTTGGGTGTTTTTTTTTTTTAACAAAACCGTTCGACTCACTAAGCTTCGGCATTGGATAAGGAGTGAGGTCCCTGTTGCCATCTTGCTTAGTTTATACAGAGACTGAGTTGCCACCTTGGCTGTTCTAGATAAATAGTAGTAAATAGCATAATCTCTCTCTCTCTCTCTCTCTCTCTCTCTCTCTCTCTCTCTCTCTCTCTCTCTCTTTCTCTCTAAAAAAAATCTTGACAATATCCTATTTCCTCTGTCACACTGATTGACAATCTTCTTCACCTGGCTTACTTGTAATATCGGGTGCAAGGTAAAAATTTGAACAGTTATTATTATTATTATTTATAAAGTGCAGAAACTTTGCAAATAAAGGGATAGACTGGATATTAATTCGATTCGAAAAGTGGAACACAAAAGCAGAATTTGCGAATACCCGGTCCAGACATAAGCGTCATGGTCTTATTTATGAAGTGCAGAAACTTTGCAAATTAGCGGATAGACTAGATATTAATTCGATTCGAAAAGTGAAACACAAAGTCAAATTTTGCGAATACCCGGTCCAGACATAAGCGTCGTGGTATTATTTATAAAGTGCAGAAACTTTGCAAATAAAGGGATAGACTGGATATTAATTCGATTCGAAAAGTGGAACACAAAAGCAGAATTTGCGAATACCCGGTCCAGACATAAGCGTCATGGTCTTGTTGTAATGAAACAATGCAATTTTTTTAAATATATGTTCATGAGTAATTAAGCTAAATATGCGGAGTTCAAATAAATAACTTGATCTCTGAAATTTTGGATAATTAGCTGTTTTTATTCCCCATCATTTAGATTATGTGATTAAGTTTATAATTGGCATACAAACTTTATCTCACTAATCAATGGGGAGTGTGTGTGAACCTGAGCCAAGAAAATTATGTGAGAGAGTGATATTTAATGCTTTTCAGTTTGTAGTTGAATTCTAGAATGGATTCTTTATAGTTCTCATTGATTGTATGTCAGTATGTCAGTCTTTAGGACATCGATTACCCTAATGCGGCCACAATTTACAATGTGACGGCCACAAGCCCGTTAAACGCAGAGTGGGGTATTGTTGTTTGCAAGTAATGCTATGGTTTTAATAGGATATCTGTCTCCTATTAAAATACATTCCTGTGTTGGATTTTGGATTAAATTCATTTCTTCTTTAGATTTTGGGATATTTAACTTCCATGGATTGTGATTGTGATTTTCAAGACTATTTATGTAAGTAAATGCCCAAATAGATATTTTTATTCATTTTTTTTTAGTTTTGTTTTGTTTTGAAGCATTTATTATAAGGAATATTGTACATATATACACCAAAGACTATATCCTTTCAACTAATTATTATTATATTATTATTATTATTATTATTATTATTATTATTATTATTATTATTATTATTATTATTATTATTATTATTATTATTATTATTATTATTATTATTATTATTATTATTATTATTATTATTATTATTATTATTATTATTAAATAATAATGATAATAATAGTTATAATAATAAGTGCATTCAGTGAAATCCCAATCAAGGTTGGCCAAATAAAACTGGCGCTAGAATCCCGACTACCTGTCTAAACGAATGTTGTTTGTACGATACATACTAACTACACGTTCAATATCGGGGGTAGAAAATATGCGTTTGGTTTTATGAAATTAACACAGTAGTCCCACATTGTTCTTTGATGTTATTTGTGGTTGCATTTTCTTTGAAACTTACACATTATATTGTGCTACAATGTTTACAAAATATTTCTGGTACTAGTATGCATGTGTAGTCAACGGACCACCGGTCAATCGTGTTCTTTATTATCTTATCATTAATTTTGGCTTGACATCTTACACATTTGAATTTAACAGGTTGTTATGGATGGTAATTAAAACATTAAGTGGTCTTTAAACATTTTTACCGCGTTTTAAATGTCTTTCTTGCATTCATTGCCGAGCACCTCCACTTTTCCGTTACTATTTTAACAATCAGCTGATTTTCTCTTGCCTCCCCTTTAATTTCGCGGACTATTTTCAGAACGAGGCGTGGGAGTCACAGCCGTTTAAATAGGGCCCAAACTTTCACTTTAGTTACTTCTTCCCTCACTGGCTACCGTCGAGTAATGTAAACAACCCACCGTCAGCACCAGTGATAACAGCTGTCAAGACGGGGTGCATTGGCAATAAATTATGTCTGCAGGTAAATCTCATCGCTTTGAATTTCTCTCAGGCAGAGAGTAGTAGAAATTTCATCAAAATACTCAATTTTCTCAGCCCGTTGTGGACGCAGCATCTTTTTCATAATTTTCAAACATATATGGATACAAAGGCCAATTTTTCCTCTACAAGACGCAATTATTTTTATTTACATCATTAAATGATAAGTTTGTGTTTTGCTCTTTTGAATAATCAGAGTTTTTTATGAAATAAATATTTAAATTATAAGTTTAAGAAATATTTAAAAATTCAAAATATCAAGCCAACACTTTTTACCATCAAGTGTGAGGGATCAGAGAAAAGTAGATAAAATTATCTTTCATATGATATATACTTTATTATGTAGATTCAGGGATTTAAGAATAGACGGTGTGGAAAGGAATCTCAATAATTATTTTTGTTACCAACAAAGAGGAGAATATTTCATGATATTTTAGAAACCCAATAATAAAACTAGATAGTGATGATAAGAGACATTTATTTGATTTGATTTCATTGAATTTAACCGGAAATTTTAGACATTTCTTAAATTTACTTATTTAAGTTCTGTTCAGGTTATGGAGAGACACACTGAAGACGGTCATCACACCAGTACAAATGAAATATTTCGAATTTGTTGTGAAAGAGTACAGAGCCATGCTGAGAGGATTAAAAGACTCTAGACGTTATCAACAGTTGACTATAAATATAAATGTGAAATTCTGACATATTTAAATATTTCAATTTGCAAGAAATGTGTTTCACTGATAGATAATTTAAAGAAATGCGATGCAGGTATTGATACCTTTGGTTCAATGAGAAAACTCTGAACAAGAAACAATACTTTATGAGGTGAATATGATCCTAATTTTTCACCAGTGATGTGCTATTGCAGTCTATATGGCACACAAATTAAAAAAGGTGCAAGTCAAGTACATGAAAAAAAGTAATGGGCATGGGTATCTCAAAAATAAGGTTATGAAACTTATAAGAACTCTTTAAGATTTTCTTAGTGATTTTGATTGTCTTTAAATGAATGTCCTTATATAACAATTTTTACTGGAATTCTTATAATTCGTTGATTCTGGGATAGATATAAGTGAATCACATTTGACTATGTTTCTGGTTTATTAAAAAATTTCTATTAAGACAATGCTGTGATTGGATTTCAATTTCACCTTACTCAAAATTATTACTTTTACGTACAGGTGAACTGATATCTCAAAAATGCCTCAATCTACTGATATAAAATTTATATGTCTACATTATACAGATATTCAACATCATTTCCATTACTTTTGTTTTAAAATCTTAAGTGTTGAACATGCTAAAATATTCTCTTATAAATTTTAATTCCCTTAAATTTATGGATCAATTTCATGGGTTATCCCTCTTGCTTTTTAAAGCCATCATAATTATGATTAAATAATCAATGAAAACTCTGTTAATAAACTGTTTGGTAGTATAAAAATATTTTTGCTACACTTAATAACGGCAATACTACATTAGTTTGAAATTCAGAAAAAATCGATCAAAACGGCGAAAAAATTGTCTCCCTCTCTTAGTGTAAAGCTATGACTCATCATCACTAGACTGGCTAGATTTACCTGGCGAACTAAACTGAAAGCAATAAACGCCTGTGGTGACTATATTAGCTCGATACACTCTACGGGGCCTGTCGTCAGGCTGTAATGATATGCAGATGTCGGTGACAATCAAAGGCA
>NC_088373.1:22056446-22091446 GCF_034508935.2 Berghia stephanieae | reverse complement strand
TCTCTCTCTCTCTCTCTCTCTCTCTCGTTTATCAATTCCGGAATCGGTAACATGTAAAGATGGATGAAAAGAAGAATAAGGAGGAAGAGGCGGAGAGGGAGGTGGTGAAGTGGGAGTTGAAGATAAAGAGAAAATAATAATGAAAAAAAATATAGACATAGATAGATAGATAGATAGATAGATAGATAGATAGATAGATAGATAGATAGATAGATAGATAGATAGATACATACATACATAGATAGATAAATACATAGATAGATAGATATATAGAGACATACAGACATACAAATTGATAGATGAATACAACCAAAGATAACATATTGCACTGTATATATTTGTCCCGATGGTTGTCCGGCCCCGTAGGCCGGCCCCGTAGAACGTAAAATTTCGTCGGCGACTCGTCCTCCTATATAAGAAGTCACTGGATACAACATCTTTGGTAACAGCCGGATTGTTAGCCGACACTGATTACACACACACACGCACACACACAATCGCGCGCACACACATCCATCACCTACTAAGAGGCAGTACTCTCTGTACAGGATTGCTAGGTCAACACCGATCCACAAACACCCCCCCCCCCCCCACACACACACACGCAAAACAGTTTTTAATGGTCGGAAAGCTATCCTTTCAAACATCTTTAGACTGAAATATACCTCATCATTACTATATTTATTCAAATAATTTTTTTTAATCACGTAATAACCAGTTCCTCTCTAAATTTATTTCATCTTGAAGATTTAAACGGTTCTGTAATCGCCTGTCGCCTTTCCCTTCGGTTGGATGATGGATAGATGGATAGATGGATGAATGGATGGTTTGATGGACTAATGGTTGGATGAACAAATGTATGAATAGATGGATGAATGGATAGATGGATGAATGGATAGATGGATGAATGGATGGATCGATGGATCATTGGTTGGATGGACAGATGGATGAATAGATGGATGAATAGATGGTTGGATGAACTGATGAATGGGTGGATCGATGGGATGAATAGATAGATGGATGAATGGATGGATGGTTGGCTGGGTAGTTGAGAAGATATATGTTAAGATGTTTGGGTGGATAAATATATGGATTAGGTGGATGGATAGATGGATGGGTGGGTGGACGGATAAATGGAGGCATGGATGAATGAATTAACAGACGGATGGGTAGGTGGATGGATATGTAGATGGATTGATTGATGGATCGGAGAGTGTTAAAAGATAGGTGTATGGGTGAGAAGGTCGATGAATGGACAAGCTGAAGTCGCTCGCCTCATTTTTATTTATATTTGATTGATAATCTACGATTTAATCAAAGACTATTGGAAAACCCAAAGGTAGAAGACAACATGGGCATAATAATTAATTAATAACGAAGATTATTTGTTCTATTTAAATCCTACAAATAAACAACATTTTATAGGAACTCTTTCTGGAGTTACAATGAATACACCATAACAAAGAAAATTATATAGCGTTAATTAATATAAAACAAACAGATTATTTTATTTTTATTTCTGAGATATGCGAGTCATATTATAAGCAATTTTAAAACAGAACGAGTAGCGACAGGTGTTTGGTTTGTCATGAAATCATCGGATACAATATGATGAAACAATTCAATTCAATTTAATATTTATTATAGGCAGTTTGCCAATTTATAACACAGTACATTAACTGTTAACAAAATCAATACAATGATATAGCTGTATGTAAGTAATAATCAATCATATTACTTATCTCTGTGGATGATAATGGTAATCATGACGTCGATGACGACTACGACGACGACGACGACGACGACGATGATGATGATGGCGGTTTTTTTTTATTTGTCTGTTTGGTTTTTGTTTTTTTGTTGTTTTTTTTTCTTGTTTTTTTTAAAGCATATCTTTATTTGAACAAACTGTAGAAAAAGATATAACAAAATATTAAGAATCAAAACAAAAAGGCTACGCTTATTTGTACTACCACTGCAAATAACGCCAGAGCTTATTTGTACTCTTACTAAAAATAGAATTTGCGTAATTACTAAAAATATAACATTTTATACGGATAGAACTGCAATATACAATGAATTATCTGGAAGTCAAAAAGTGAACACTTCATCTCATCACAATCACATTATTATTATTACTAGACTATTATTACAAGTTGATTTTGACGGACTTTGACTTTGGTAATTCTTCACTCTTTTCAAGTCACAGAATACTCAGTTTACAAAATGTTTACGAAATGCACATTTTAATTCATTTCTTATTTTTATAACTAAACATGCTTTGGGGTTGTGTGTTTGTTGATTGTGCATCAGCTGACGACACATTTGTCGCTACCGCGAAATACTTAACTTTATTACTTTATTTTGTGAAAAATAACAATAACAGGGCTTTAAAAAAAATTAAAATACTATTCCCCCCCCCCCCCAAATAATTTAAATCAGCCTTCCATGTCAGGTGATTAAAACCAGGTGTTTCAATGTTCGATCCCCAGTCAAAAGGTTGCTAATTTTATCAAGATCAAGAGGTTTCGAGTACTCACGACATTCCAGGCTCAGGGTCCTTTAAAAAATACTTTTCATTCAGTTATTGTTATTATCTTTATTATGGCCGACACAGCATGCATCGTCCATACTTTTTCAAAACTTTTTTTGGGGGGGGGGGGGGGGGGGGGGCGGCTGTTTTTTTATATCGGAAAATTGGGTTTTGTATGTTATGTTCATGGAGAGAGAGAGAGAGTAATATTTTATAATGATAAGATATCTGTAGTGGTAGTATTATTAGTAGTTTTGAAATGCCTATGATGATGACAATGTGAGATAATTATATTAGTGTGATTATTTTTATTATATTTTTAAAAATTACGTACGGCTATGTCGTAGTGGTATGACACTCGCTTTTGGACCGGAAGGTCCTGGGCTCGAGCCTCGCTCGGCGCATAGTTGAGCTCTTGGAAAAGGCACTTTGCTCACTTTCTCTCACCGGACTCAGTTGTAAAATGTGTACTTGGCCGTTAACTGCGTTGTCTCTGTCCGAAGAAATTGTAATATCGCCTAACAGACGGTATGTCCCGTTCAACATGCGAAGTGTTGCTGTTATAAACTTTAGCATTGGCATGTATGTGCCTATTTCGCTGTAGTGAATTTAATTTAATTTTTTGTTTTCATCGACAGCTTACATGAAAGAACACTGTTGGCGTTACTGGTGTCCTGACAATCCATAAAGATGCTGGCTCAAGGGCTATTCTGGCAAGGTGTGTTGAGGCAAGCCTGTGGCAAACCTTTGCCTGTGGCAAAACTCATCAATCAGTAAACCATCATCTGGGCCAGCAGACCAGAGTGTCTGCATGCACTTTTTGACAATGGTTAGTAATGTTGTCAAATCTCCATAGCGCCTTTACATTTTTTATTGGTGATCAATAAAATAAATGCTCATTTTTCTAAATGAAAATGGCAAAGCATCATTTGAATTGAATTACTACTGATTGTAGTAACTTAACGACAGACTATAGTTTGTTGCCAAGAGTTTTGTTCTAGGGATGTAAAACCAATGAAATTTCAAGTGTGTTGGTGTGAATAATGATCATTTTTTAAAAATTGCTATGTCTTTGACAAATGCATTTTATGACAATAATGCCATTTCCAAAAATTGCTAATGAAATGTGTCTCTTTTTTATTTCAATTTTTCCATCCAGAGCAGGATCAACCCTCTTTGTGGAACTACAAAAAAAGTGGTGGCAAACAAGTAGTGTTGACTTTTTCTGTATTGAGGCGAAAGAGATTTTTATTCCAAGGGTTTGGGAAAGCAAATTGCTTTTTATTCAGAGCTAGTGAACTATTTAACTGTTTTATTGTCTAAAATAGAATTGATTTTGCAGTTCAACTTGACTAGATATCTAATTTTATACGACTTGTCTCTCAAGTAGAATAAAAAAATGAAAAATGAGGATAGCGTGCCATATCATATTTTGAAAAATCATTTAATATATCTAGAAATCATCTGTATAACCTATTGTATACAGTAAATAATTAGGTTTTGTGATTATAATGATGAATTCATAAGGTATGACATCATATTTGACCACAAAATTATTTTATCTCTGGGCGTAAAAAAATCAATTTTACAGCATTTTTTTATCTAAGGGGTATGGGTTAGTGAACCGATTATAATTTTTTTTTAGACTTAGATCAATCTACAAAATTTTCGTTTTCTTGTCCTATTACGGTCATATTTTGAAAGTTTGATGGATCATTTCTTTTAGTTGTCTGCAAAATCAGCCTTTTATGTCAAATTATAGATAAAGCTTGCGCTTTCTCAAATGTCTGTTTTATGTCATTTGTCTGATTTTCTAGCATTCCTACCTTAGTCATTTTCCTTTAAATTATCTTCAAATTTATTCAGAATCTTTTCTATGATGTGTTTTACATCATGATGTAAGTGTTTGGGGGTAAATTAAAATTTAGCAATTTTATAAATTTTAAAATTCATTTGTTCCTGTCGATCCGCGCTAAATTTTCAGTTGAAATCAAATAAAAATTCTAAAAAATTATTCCAAGAGTTTTCATGATATAGCTATTTATGAAAGAAACATTGTGTTTAAATTTGAAAGAAATTTATATGCTAGTTTTTGGTGCATCTATGTTAGAAATTTTAGGGTTTTACGTCTAATTTTAGCTTATGTTGCCCCTTAAAAAAGTTTTTTTTTTTTAATTCAGTTATTTTTGGTGTTTAGCATCAAATTATACATTACATTAATAGTTCATGAGATATAATTAAAAATTTTAGAACTATAAAACGTATTTGACCACTAAAGTAATTTTTTGGTGAATAACAGCAGATATTAAATTATTTCGCAATTTTTTTTCTTAGAGGTATGGGTTAGCGAATCGTTTATAATTTTTTTCAGAATTTGATCAATTTATAAAATATTACTGTTTTCTTGTTCCATATTGGTTATACTTGATGAATGTTGGCCTTTGTCTGCATTATTAGCTTTATTATCAAATTAAAGACAAATTTTTCATTTTCTCAAAATTTCATTGTGCGTCATTCTCTGATTTTCTAACATTCACATCTGGATTGTTTCCCATCAGATTGTCTTCAAATTTGGTCAGAATTTTTCTTATGATGTGTTTTGCATCATGATGGTTGGGTTTTGGGCTAAACAAAAATTTAGCAGTTTTATGAATTTTTAAATCAATTTTATGACTCAGTGATAGTGCTGGTGGTAGGGACTCGGTGAATAAAAGTGCTGGTGGTAGGGACTCGGTGAGTAATAGCGCTGGTGGTAGGGACTCGTGAGTAGAAGCACTGGTGGTAGGGACTCGGTGAGCAAAAGCGCTGGTGGTAGGGACTCGGTGAGTAATAGCGCTGGTGGTAGGGACTCGTGAGTAGAAGCACTGGTGGTAGGGACTCAGTGAGTAAAAGCTCTATAACTCAGTAATAGCACTGGTGGTAGGGACTCAGTGTCAGTGAGTAAAAGGTCTATGACTCAGTGAGTAAAAGCATTGGTGGTAGGGACTCAGTGAGTAAAAGCTCTATAACTCGGTAATAGTAATAGCACTGGTGGTAGGGACTCAGTGTCAGTGAGTAAAAGGTTCATGACTCAGTGAGTAGAAGCGCTGGTGGTAGGGACTCAGTGTCAGTGAGTAAAAGGTTTATGGCTCAGTGAGTAGAAGCGCTGGTGGTAGGGACTCAGTGAGTAAAAGTTCTATGACTCGGTGAGTAATAGCACTGGTGGTAGGGACTCGGTGTCAGTGAGTAAAAGGTTTATGACTCAGTGAGTAAAAGCGCTGGTGGTAGGGACTCAGTGAGTAAAAGTTCTATGACTCGGTGAGTAATAGCTCTGGTGGTAGGGACTCGGTGAGTAAAAGGTCTATGACTCAGTGAGTAAAAGCATTGGTGGTAGGGACTCAATGAGTAAAAGCTCTATAACTCGGTAATAGCACTGGTGGTAGGGACTCAGTGTCAGTGAGTAAAAGGTCTATGACTCAGTGAGTAGAAGCGCTGGTGGTAGGGACTCAGTGAGTAAAAGCTCTATGACGGTAATAGCACTGGTGGTAGGGACTCGAAGAGTAAAAGCGCTGGTGGTAGGGACTCTGTGAGTAATAGCGCTGGTGGTAGGGACTCTGTGAGTAATAGTGTGGGGTAGTCGCACACATATGTAATGGCTTATGATCGCATAGTGGTGTTTTTCATAGATGGTAGTATTATCCTTTGCGTTGTGTTGTAGACGTTAATAGTGACGAAAGAGTTCAAGGGTCGATGATGATAACTGAATGTACAACATCAAGACATTCAATTTAAAGTCCAGATTCCAAGTTTCATTTCTTACAGTTTTATTTGTTTGTGATAAATTCCAAATCCAAATCATGACAAATTCCAAATCCAAATTAAATAGCATGGTCATAATTCAATCAGTTTCATAAATTCCAAATCCGTAAAATCAGTCCACATGTAAAGTCAATTTTGCCTAGGTAACCATTTTCAATATTCGTGGAATATTTCTAAGTCCGTAAAAGCAAATAAATGATGGTGAGCACAAAAGGTTTAAAGTGTGCAGCTCATGGTCAAGTTGAATCCGAATCATAAGGTAGAATCAGAATCCTCCCGTTTTCCTCGAAACATCCTCTTTTATCACTAACAAAATTTTACCCACAGTTCCATTGTTTCCACGCCCCCTTGCAGTTTTGACAGTTCCCTGTCAGTCTATAATCCAACCCCTAAGAGTAAGACCAAATCATAATCAAACCTGAAACGTCAATTCCTACATATTGATGTTAAACCCCGCCTTTTATGATATAACATTATTTTGATAAATGCCCCTTTCACCTGTTTCAACACCCTAAACCAATTTAAGAATGATTGATTAAATAGTACTCAACATGATAACCTGTCCAGTAACTTTGACATAAAAACTGCCCAAACCTATCATGCATGGACCAAGTTTAACTGATATGCCTGCATTATGTACTCACTAAACCCATTTGCTGATATATAATTGACAGTTTGCACCAAATGTCTTAGATAACCTTTTGCATAGGCTTACTCTCTTACATACGCCCCTTTCTTAGAATTTAAATTGACTTAAAACAATTTCAATTTAAAAAAAACAGTAAGAGATTAAATATATATGTAATGTCGAATTGAAATGTAATAAACAAATGTAAGAAATAGTCTATTTTAAAAAAATGATAAATACTTATACCAGTTAAATATTTTAAAACTTTAAATTTTAAATTCTAAAACACCAAAGTTGATTACAACATTCATATATATATATTGATTATAGGTTTTTAAGTATTAAATTCACAAACATCAAATTTGATTACAACATCTAAATAGATATATATTGATTATAGATTTTTTTTCTCTCTCAAATTACAACATCAACAGTAAGGTATCTATCATTTAAAAGTGATTAAAATTTAAATTTACCAACACCAAAATTGATTAAAACATTTATATATTTATCAATTATACTTTTAAGGTATTACAACATCGACAGTAAGATATCAAGTAATTAAAAGTTCAAAGAAAAATTATCTTTTCACCTTAAATTCCATCTTCATAGCAATAAAAGTGTTTAATTCTGGTCATATCCCATCACACATACATATTATTGCGTGAAAAAGGATGGTTCAATTTCCATTTGTGATATACTCACGTTATCTTATTCAATCTCAAATTCAACTCTATACGACATGGGTGATAATCTCAGCTTCCATGTATGTCTACTCATTTACTGTCATCTCAAAACCAATACCTTGTATATTCCCTTATATTGTATGATTCCATTGAAACAACATTATTACATTAATTCCAACTTATAATATGTGGTACAAATAATATTTCATAGACATCTAGATTCAAATACGAAGAATTATATTTCAATTAGTAATAAAAAAAAATTTAAAAATAAATCATAATAATAACATTATCATCCTTTTAAAATTCAAGTTGAAGTTATTATCATTCAATGTTCATTGTTGATGTTTCAGTTTTTAAGCTTTTTAAGTCACGACGGTGTAGTTTACAACTACATTGAAATCAAATTGTTCTTTGTGGTCATCCATCAGAGGTCACATTTCTTAGTAATCCGTTCGTTTCGAGAATGGTCATCTTGTAAAATGGTCAGTAATTGTTAATTAGTCATTGTTTCCATTTAGAATGAGTTGTCATGTAATGAAAAAAATATATCAACTATAAGAGTTGAGGTGTTTGCATCAAGTCTACGTGTTGCATTGTTATGTGTGTTGTGGTCACTGCATAGCCCAAGTGTCATAAATTCACTTTATTTATTGTTAATTAATTAAAAACTTTTTCCTCTGTAAATGTCTTAGAATTATCACAATAATGTCTTCACATTCAAATATTTAGCGTTGAATAAATAATCAAACAATAGTCTGTCCGGCTTGTTCACATCACATATTTAGTGTTTGTGAATAATCAGTCATTAGTCTGTCCGACTTATTCATATTTAGTACAGTGTAAATAACTAAATAAGTAAAATCTAACACAGTATGTGATTGTGGGCTGTTACTAAAGTGACCAACTTTTGCAATTAGTGTGTTGTATTTGTTCGAGTCTTTTGAATTTGGGACGAAAAAAGACTCTACAGGTAGCAAACGTATGCTTAACCTGTTGGGTTGTTTCTTGGTCTTGTGACGTCGCTGTAATCCATTCATCTCCGGCATCTGGGTCGATTCTCCTCGTAGATATTTGTGGTTGTCTTGTGTATACGTTGAATCTCATTGTAGATGAAATTGTAAAAATTCAAGATTAACTGTGTGCGAGATCTTGAATTTAAATGAAGTTTGACTTAACCAGCAAGTCAAAAGAAAGTTGTGAACTCAGCCATGTGTTGACAAAGAGTTCGTGTGTAGTAGTCGACAGAGGTCGTGTGTTGTAATTGTTGTGTTTGTTAATCGAGTTTCGATGAGGTGGCATGTGAGTCCACACCAGGTAGATGATGTAATCTGTAGAGTACCGGTGGGTGACGCGAGTCTACACACCAGGTAAAGGATGTAACAATAACGTAGTCTAGTAGACTATGTAGTAGGGTCGAATAAGGTCAACAATATTTTCGTTATTTGAACGCAGGTTGTTGAATATCATACGATAATGATTCCAAGGAAATCGCTCATGTGGCGTTTTGCGATACTTTTTTCTGCATTGTCTTATATACATATATAGCCTTTATCTTTTACAATGATACTAAGACAGGCGTTATTATAATATTCAATGTTTATAAGTTGTAGATATGGGTGCTGCACACTTGTATATTGACATAAGTTTAAATTTGAATACGCTCACCACTGTATATCAAGGAAGTAGTATTGTTCACAATTGGACATCATTTTGTAAAAACAATCGTATCTTGAACGTTTATGTAATTATTGACATCGTACATCGTTGGGTATTGTTGTCGTAGAAGTAAATACAAGTAATCCAATTGTTCAATAAAGAATGTAAATATAAAATGGTTCATGGAAGAAATCTGTGTTGATACAGATATTATTTTATAAATTCTGTCAAGTTTGTATAAGTTGGAAGGTACGATGTAATTTGAGGTTGCTGTGTAGTTTGTAGTCTGTAGATTGTGTTGATTCTGGACGTATCAATGACGTAGTGGTTGTCGAGATTGTTACTCCATTTCAAGGTATCCGTGGATAGACCAAAGGGATTAGGACATTTCCCGACCTCTGTTGTGGCTGTGTTTGAGTTGCCTCTGTCGTTGTCGCCGTCATTAGCGTTTCAGTCACTTCCGATTCACCAAGTGTGTCTTGTTTTGACATCGCCATTACTTCAGTTGGGTTCAAACTTGAATTTTCCCGCTTACTCAATCCCTTTCCTAACCATGATAAGACTTTAGGCACAATTATATCCCGTTTTAACAAGCCTATTCCAACCATTATTATGACAGCTAATATACTTCCTACTAATAATGCAACTAATTTCCACAAAGTTAACCCTTCACTAATGGTGGTCTCATTCATTGCATTTATATCATTTATCAAACTAGACATGTCAATGTCAGCAACGTTATCCAAGTTCTTTATATCCCATGTTTGATTATATTTATTTATCACCCTGTTCAGAGGCTCCCACAAAGTATAGGATGAACCAGAAATTTTCATTTTGAGTGCTGAGAAATTTGCTCGTACATTAATGGTGGAGTTCATTGTGTAATATGAGGGAAGTGTAACATAATCACTATTAGCAGTACATCCTAAAGGCAATTTTACGACATCAAGTGGAGGTTTTGTACGTAATGTAAATGAACTAATCGTTTTGTCTTCGCAAAGTATTGTAAATCGCAATGGAAATACTGACGTTACAATCCACAGACCCTGAGAGATATATTTAGCTTGTGGAAGGTTTTCATTAGAACTTACAGTTACCTTACAAAGCTTTTTAATATTTTCTTTGTTTTCCAAAAACAACGCTATAATACAAAATTTACTAACATTAATGGGGTAAATCGGACTTTTGAATTCGCAATACGGCAATTCAGGTTTTGCACACGTGTCTGCTTCAATTCGAGATAACAAAACGTATTTAGTTTTCTCTTTATTGATCGCAATAGCATTAGCTTCTAGTTCATATTTTGCAACCATAAACTTAGAATTATATTGATAAGTGTTCGTGTCTTGTGACAACATTTTAAGATTTGGGATTGGTAAATTATGGACCGCAAAGATTTCCATTTTTCTTCCATTATTTACTAGTGGTACAGAAATCATAATCAAAAGGTTATTGTCTTCAAAGCTTGTTGAACATGACAATATTTTGTAATAATTCCATAATTGTGTCAATGGATCTATTGGCAACGTTAATGATAATGGCAAATTAGATTTTATTTCCACTAACATATTTATCAGTAACTTTGGTGGAAGCACTGATGGAGATAATTTTCCCATCGACACTACAGCAATCTGTAATTGCAGATTTTCCAAACGTGCTATTGTTTCTAACATCATTTCACGAATGTCGTTAGCAATTTTGTCTAATTGTATATAGACACTCACAAAGGTTTTAAAACCTCCCAAATCGGTTTTTAATTCACTGTAGCCTTGATTCACTTGTCTATATAGTCGAGCAAGTCCAACATTTATTTTATTAATTCTCACTCTATTTTTAACTATTTCTGCATGCGACATGTTAATGAAAGACAAACTTTCTTTAACAATATGTTGGATTTTATTTTGACTTTGTTTCAACTTTTTCATCGCCTTCCGAATATTTCTTAAATCACTTTCACTCGTAGTACCAAATAAAAAACTCATTGCCTTGCCTACGAAGGGAAGCAATGATCTCTTGTTCCTTTGATTTAAAGATTTGTAACTTTGAAAACTATTTGTTATTTCGTATTTCATGTTTGTTATATGCTCCAGTTCATGTTTGATAAATTCAAAATGAACCCGATATGGTGGTTGCATCCTTCCTATGTCACTTTTTATTGCCCCAAAAACTAATTTTTCTAGCTGTGACGCCTTCTCAGAGAAATCGTTAATTAAATCTTCATACGGTTGTAAACTTAGGACCAGCGTTATGATCCATGAACTTCGTGAGGAACTGATTTCCTTTACTTTGTCAAACACAACATTTTCTTTGACCACAATAGCTTTGGTTAGAAACAGGGAAAGGTAAAGGGTAATGAACACCGACTGATGGTTCGTGCCCCACCTGTGGACAAGTACAAACATCAACTTAAATCACACCATTCATAACTCAAGGTTATTGGTAGTACATAATATTAACTTCATAAATATTACATTTATAGAGGTATCATTAATACTGTACAGTTATAAATCATAACATAAAAGATAAAAATTTTGATTCTTTTGTATGCTTCGTCAACGTTCTTTCGTCCGATCGGTACTTTCTTTAAGAAAATAATATTCTTCTCATTTTCCTTTTTTTTTAAATTTTTTTTTTTAAAACTGATACTTTACAAGCTAACCGCTTGTGTCACAATCATTATCAGCTGTCTGACTTTTCAGTCTTATTTCATAAACCAGTATTATTTTCTTTACATTCACTTTGAAACCTTTTAAAATTAAATATTCAGTCTCTTATATATTTGACAATACAGTCTGATTATAATTCGTAGTTTCTTATATATTTGACAATACAGTCTTGATAACTTTGCAAATATCATCGACTTTGCGAGTCGAATTAGTAATTGGTCTATTTTTACACTGGATTTCATGAACATTTTTTCTGCTCCTTGTGTTTTTATAAGCTTTTGTTCTAAGTCGTTTTTGTAATTCGAACATAGGAATGCCATCTTCAGATTGATCTGAATCGTCCAAGACTTTACGTTTATTAAACGTTTTCATAATACTATCTTCTTGTGCTGGTGTACCTATCATAGTGGTAGGTTGGTTGGATTCATAATCCATTATCTCTTCCTCATCAGCTAGATTTTCCTCTTCATTATCAATCAAATTTTCGCTATCATTATTCACAAAATTTGGATTTGGTTCGTTTAATTTTGGGATATCAGTTCTCTCATTATAATTATAAATGATAGTGTTTTGACTACTGTCTGAATCATTACTTTCGTTATCACTATCCTCCGGTGGTGATTCTGCAAGTGCTGCTTTACGTAATATTCGTCCTTGTTGTGGCTTTATTTGCCATTCAAGATTTGCTAATCTAAGATCATTTGCATGTGCTTTTATTATCCTGTTAGTTAATTGATTTTTTATCAAAAAGGATACTGGTGTTGTTTGTTTAACTATAATGTGATGGGTCAGCCAATTATTTTCTAGTTTGCTGGATTTAGCATGATTACGATAATATACAGGATCTCCTACTTTAAGTGTTACGTCCTTTCTGTTTTTATTTATGACTGTATTTTGTTTACGCCTCGCTTCTTTCGTGTTCTTTACAAGTGTCATAAACGTACGATGTTGATTTTCTAACGCGATTTTATGGAATTCCTCACCTTCGTATTTTCTTCTGGGTTTTAACACATTGTCTAGAGGGAGTACTGGGTCTCTATGGTATAACAAAAAAAATGGAGACATTTTTGTGGTTTTCGAAACATTAGTGCGTATTGCTAGCAATATATTATTCAAGTGTATATCCCATGTGTCAATATTTTCCTGCATTTTTTTTGCTAATAGGTCATGCATAGTCCTATGACTTCTTTCAACTTTACTATTTGCTTCGGGGTGATAGAAACTTGTTTTAATATGAACAATATTTAAATATTCAAGAGTTTCTTTAAAATATTTATTATCAAACTCTCGTCCGTTGTCTGTAGTAATTGATAATAAGCATGAATGTCTAGGTATTATTTCTTCTAGCAAAAGGTTTATGATACTGTCAGCCGTCTTATCTGGCACTGGAAATGCCTCCGGCCAACCTGAATATTTGTCTATAAAAGTTACAATATATTTATTTCCTGACAACGTTTGTTTGTAAGGTCCCGATAAATCTAAAGAGACGCTTGCCATAGGATAAGGTGGGATATCTGTATCTTGTATCGGTGCTTTTTGTTGTTTCATATTTCTTACTTTACATGTCACACATTCTCCTAGAATCTCATGTAACTCCTTATATAAATTTGGCCAATAATATTTTAATTTTATAGCATCGAACATTTTTCCTACTGACATATGCCCATTTGAATGATGGTACTGTTTAATCACATGTTGCTTTAAATGCTTTGGCACATACAGTCTTAATATTGGATCCTCATCTACTTGTGAAATATAATATAGAATGTCATCAACTACGATGAATTTATTATATAAAGAAGTATCAGCTGTTCCATCTGTTAATTTTGTTTTTATTCTACTATATCTGAATCCTTCTGTTGTTCATCTTTTATATCAAAGTCGGGTAACGTAGGGCGTTCGTCATTATTTTCATCATGGACTTCGACATTTATAAATTCCTCGGGATTAAATTTATTTGAATTTAAAGTTGCGATTTCAACAGTGGTATCTTCATTTTCTGGCGGCGATCGAGATAACAAATCGGCACATACATTTTCTGATCCTTTTAAATATTCTATTTCACAGTCATAAGAGTTTATAGTTAACGCCCAGGCTTGAATTCTTCTATTTTTCTGTTCCGCACTAAACAAATATTTTAAAGGCTGGTGGTCTGTTTTTATTACAAATTTCGCATTATATAAATATAATGTAATTTATTCAGGGCATAATGAATTGCAAAAGCTTCTTTCTCTGAAGTTGAATATGACTTTATTTGTGACTGCGACATTTAATGACTTAAAAAGTATATTGGTTTTTCACTGGAAATGCCTCGTATACACTCTTTTTCATCTTCACAACTTTGTACTAGAACTGCACCTACACATGTATCTGAACTATCAGTATACAAAATGTAAGGCTTGTTTGGATCAGGGTACGCGAGCAATGGAACCACAGTTAAACTATCCTTCATATAATCAAATGCTCTTTGACAGTTTTCATCCCAATTAAAACGTGCATATTTCTTTGTCAACGAGATGATCGGCTCGGCTATTTTAGCAAAATTTGGAATGAAACGCCTGTACCAACTTGTCAAACCTAAAAAACTGCGTGCTTGTTTTACACTCGCTGGAGGTTTCAACGATTTAATCGCGTTCACCTTTTCAGTATCAGGTTTAACTCCTTTGGTGTTTATTATAAAGCCTAAATACTTAGTCTCTGATTGTGCAAAACTACATTTGGATAATTTTAGTCTCAAATTATGTTGTAAAAGCCGATCAAACACTAATTGGATATGGTATAAATGATCTTCCAGTGTTGATTTTGTATGAATCAATATGTCATCTATATAAGCTGTTGTAAAATGTTCATACCCTATCAACAACTTATTTATCATACGTTGAAATATGGAAGGTGCGTTCTTTAAGCCGAATGGTAAAACGTTAAACTCATATTTACCTTTAAAACATGAAAATGAGGTTTTCGGAATGGAACTTTCACACATTGAAATTTGATGAAATCCAGACTTTAAATCAAATAATGAAAAATACTGACTACCTTTTAAATTACCAATTATATCATCAATCAGTGGAATAGGATAACTTTTTATTCTCACTATTTTATTCAATGCCCTAAAATCAATGCACATGCGTGGTTTCGGTTTATTACCCAAACCATCTACTTTCTTTTCTACTAGAACTACCGGAAAATTCCATGGGCTAAAACTTGGCCTGATAATTCCAGCACTCAACATTTCATCTATCGTGTCACTAACATTATCTCTCTGTGATAACGGTATTCTATACGGGCGCAGGTTAATGGGGTCATGGTTACCTGTATCTATGTCGGCTTCTAATAGATCAGTACATTGTAAATCTGAATCATCAAACGCAAATACATTTTTATTTCTGAGAATCATTTCTGTCACTGGCTTCTTACATTCATCATTTACTATAATTTGTTTAATGAATTCCTCATCCGACTTAACTTCGGTTTTTGGGTTTAATCGAGGACAATCAATAGCGTTAACCACGCTCACCTCTTGTATTTTTCCAATGATACAACCTCTTTTCAACCGAACATATTTATTTGATAGATTTATTAGCTGTAGAGGAAATGTTCGTTTTTTATTCAATCTAATTATTGATGAGCTTATTTTAATTTCTGGCTGTTCGCTTATAAATCCCCTGTCTAACTCTATAATTTCATAACTTTTCTCCTCATCAAAATATGGATTTTTCTTTATCCTAGCCTCTACTAGATACACAGTTTTCGGTTTTATCTCTATGGTTTTTGTTAAACGAGATACTGCTGACACGTGAATATCATTTTCTAACGGAACATAGGCATTCTGTATTCTCATTTTCCCTAGATCAAAATATAATCTAACACCATTTTTAACTAAAAAATCCCTACCAAGGATTATACTTCTATTCAAATCTGAAACTACGATAAAGCTGTGTTTTAACCTAATGCCAGCTATTTTAAAATCTAATTCTACTTCACCTAAAACATTTAGATTAGAACCATTTGCAGAACACAATGTTATGCGTTTTCTTTTTAATGGTGTTTTATACTTAAGGCTGTTATAAACTCGCTGATTAATTATACTAAGTTCTGATCCCGTATCTACAAGCGCTCTTATTTGTGCTTGTTGTATTTTAACGAGACAAGAATTTGGGTTATTTGAAACATTTAAACTGTAGACTGAATATTGAGAATTATTTTTTCTCCCCAAAGCGGTTTCGCTCTTTGAAGAGTTTTCTAGTTTTTTGTGTTTGGTTTATTAAACGTCCTAAAAGTTCTGTTGAATTCATGAAAACTTTGTCGATTCGGCTTATCCCATTCCTTGTTCCGATCAAAATTACCACCTGAATTTCCACGTCGATTATAATTACTGTAGCCACTTTGTGAATTTGAATTCATCGAATTGCCCCTTTGAGCACTTTTCAAACTTCGGCAATCCCTTTGGATATGTCCTAGCTTGTTACAAAAGTAACATCGGATAGGCTGATTTCTATGTCTTGTGTCATTAGTCACAACATTAATCTCCCTTCTTCTGCAGTTAACAGCAATATGTCCCTGTCTGCCGCATATTGTGCATACTTTATTTTTTGTTTTCATATATTGGACTTCCATGTCCTCTTCTTTACGCACATTAGAAGAAAATCGAGAAACGAATCTTCTTCTTAAATTTTGCTCCCCTATAGCTATTTTCAAAGCTGCATCTAACGTTTGTGGACTTTCTCTCAATATCCTAAATTTCATTCCATCATCTAACAGTCCGTCTACAAAATAGCTTACTAACTGTCTCTCCACGAGAGTTTTAGTTTCTGCTAAATCCATTCTAACATCTGCAAATGCCTCTGATGCGAGATTAAGCAATCTTTGATTAAATGCAGTAATTGTCTCACCGGGCTTTTGTTTAATCTGCCTTAACAGATTTGTTGCTTGCTCTGGACTCGTAATATTTGAAAAATGAACAGCTAACTCAGCTTTCAAAGCATTCCAAGTCTGTATATTATTTGAATTATCCTTTTGCCAGTGAACAATAAAATCACTGACAGGCCCCTTTGCTGTCATTAACGCAATTTTTATCTGGTTTATATCATTGTAACTATTGAGCAAGCTATATTTTTCAACACTCTTAATCCATTCCGCAAATTTGTGAGAAGCCCCGTCAAAGGGTTCTATCAAGTGACCTACTCCTTGATTTGAGATAGAACTCGACAATTGATCTAGTGTTAATTGTAAATTTTGTACTATTGTTGCTGCATCAATTACCGGATTTTCGGCCATTTTTGTTTGTTTTGTTTCTTAATTAATATCCCCTTAACTAATTCCTTGTATTTATTTATTTATTTACCTTCGGACACCGTGTTTCGAAATAACTTTAGATAACTTGGAGGAAACAGATATATTACGCTCATATATGGTGTAAACGTTTCTACGACAATAACCAATTATTTTTAAACATTTGATACAATGTACTAATTCTCTGTCTTCAGTAGTATCCCTTACTGCTATTATTTTATCAACACTTTCAAATTTATTACGCCAATATAAAGGTTCCTTAACATCCAAAATTTCTCTACAATACTCACACACTATTATAGTTTTCATTTCTGACTTTATTCTTTTTTTTTCGTTGTTAATAATTATTTATTTCTTTATTCATTATCTCTTACCAATATTCTTTCAATACACTCGCTGTATATTAAATATTTTCCTTCAAATGCCTCTATTTCTTCCAATGTTAAAGCTATATAATAATAACCTATTTCAGCATCACATAAATCTTTATCGCAATGAATGGACACCGTCTTACTCGTTTCATCTATAACATATTGCCCTAGTTTAATATCACTTATCTCATCGATAATTACGGTTCCTTGAGTATCACTAAAATGAAAAAAATTATCTTTTGATAAATATTCTGCTTCCCCAAAAACTTTATTGCAACCCGGGCATCTAATTGTAAAAAATTCTAAAAATTGTGCCATTTCTTATTACCAAATAACATAATCACTAAACCCTCCTACAGCAAATCATGTTGATTTCTATTTCCTCGAGAACAGAAACATCCACATCTAATTCTATTTTTAATTTACCCCTTTGTTCACTAGGCCCAACTTCATCGTGATATATATGGTCAATTTTAATATCCCTCAAAGTAATTCCTTCACTTTCTGTTGAACTTAATTCAGTGACTTCTATCCCTCTAATTATTTCTTTTACAGTACCCACTTCTATTATGTTTTCCCCGGGAATAAAAACTTTGTCTCCTACTCCTATAACTCCTGATTTAGCTTCAAATGATAACTCCCAAATTCCCTCAAATACAAAAATATAATCCTCGTCTAAATTTTCAGCATAACCTATACTTTTATAATTTTTTGATCTTAATTTATTTTGCTTTATTATTTTTAATTGTGGTAGTTGTTCTGGTTTCATTATATTAAGATAAAGTAATTCAAAATTTTAGCCAACTTCGTTAATTTAAAAACATCTTCACAAGAACACATCCTAGTGTCACGGCACCAAATTAGATACATATGTGGTGTAGCAAATACATATGTAAAGGCTTGTGATCTTATATAGCGATTTTTATTGCGTTGTTTAACATGTTTAACAATCCAACTTACATTTTCACAAATTGCAACCAAACAAATTCTATGTCCAAAAATATTCAAATAAAAGATGGTGAGTACATAAGGTTTAAAGTGTGCAGCTCATGGTCAAGTTGAATCCGAATCATAAGGTAGAATCAGAATCCTCCCGTTTTCCTCGAAACATCCTCTTTTATCCCTATCAAAATTTTACCCACAGTTCCATTGTTTCCACGCCCCCTTGCAGTTTTGACAGTTCCCTGTCAGTCTATAATCCAACCCCTAAGAGTAAGACCAAATCATAATCAAACCTGAAACGTCAATTCCTACATATTGATGTTAAACCCCGCCTTTTATGATATAACATTATTTTGATAAATGCCCCTTTCACCTGTTTCAACACCCTAAACCAATTTAAGAATGATTGATTAAATAGTACTCAACATGATAACCTGTCCAGTAACTTTGACATAAAAACTGCCCAAACCTATCATGCATGGACCAAGTTTAACTGATATGCCTGCATTATGTACTCACTAAACCCATTTGCTGATATATAATTGACAGTTTGCACCAAATGTCTTAGATAACCTTTTGCATAGGCTTACTCTCTTACAATAGCGCTGGTGGTAGGAACTCACTAAAAGCGCTGGTGGCAGGGACTCGGTGAGTAATAGCGCTGGTGGTAGGGACTCGTGAGTAGAAGCACTGGTGGTAGGGACTCAGTGAGTAAAAGCTCTATAACTCGGTAATAGCACTGGTGGTAGGGACTCAGTGTCAGTGAGTAAAAGGTCTATGACTCAGTGAGTAAAAGCACTGGTGGTAGGGACTCAGTGAGTAAGAGCTCTATAACTCGGTAATAGTAATAGCACTGTTGGTAGGGACTCAGTGTCAGTGAATAAAAGGTCTATGACTCAGTGAGTAGAAGTGCTGGTGATAGGGACTCAGTGAGTAAAAGCTCTATGACGGTAATAGCACTGGTGGTAGGGACTCGAAGAGTAAAAGCGCTGGTGGTAGGGACTCGGTGAGTAATAGCTCTGGTGGTAGGAACCCAGTAAAAGCGCTGGTGGTAGGGACTCAGTGAGTAAAAGTGCTGGTAGGGATTCAGTGGTGTCACTGATTTTACGACATTAGAATATAAAGAAATTTACAACTACAATCGGACTAATGATTTTACAAAAGGTCCCCACAAAAGTATATCTTTAAAATATTAAACAAGTCTGTTGTTTAAATTAATTTATAATTTTATTTTAAAAGATCAAGAAAATGTCAAAATAAAAATGAAAGTTTTGACAACCAAAATGTACCTATTCCGTAACATATAAAGACACACAAACAAATCTTGTCTTCTTGCTCCTCTGTAATCTTGACACAGCATTGCTCTGATTTCAACTTAATGTCTGTTTTCATTTTCATTCTTTGTAAAGTATTAAATTAGTATTAGGTTGTGTATTACTTCACTCTTAACATTATTGTGCGGTAACCAAAAATTTTCCATAATTCAGTTTCTGAAAAGTTGGCCACCCTGCTCTTAACATTATTGTGCGGTAACCAAAAATTTTCTCTAATTCAGTTTCTGAAAAGTTGGCCACCCTGGAATAACCATGACCCTCATTATCTATGCACATAACATTCACAAGTGGATACAAATATCGATTTACTTTGTATGTTGCATCCATAACAAACACATCACAAAAAACACTCAAATCACGCCTCATTCTTCCCGTTACATAAAACAAATACTCAAAACCACCATCCTCATTCACACTGAACTTTGTTACACCTCCTTCCTCCTCTATCTCTCTCAGTAATTCCTGTACCGTCTCACTGTCCGTCCTGTCAATATCAGTCTTGAACAATCTCCGCTGCAAATCTTCGACATTTTTAGGCAATACATTTTATCCTTGGCTTGATTGAATGTATTGCCTAAGTTGGGTTGTGGACACCTTTGTTTTAGCCATAGCCCAGGGGTGAGAATGACTGGTCACTAAAAAGGAGGACATTTTTCAGCGCTAAGATCAAGAAGCATCCATGCAAAAATAACCTATAAATTTAAATTTCATTAAAATATATTGTGATGCAATCCAAAATGTGTCTCGCAGCAATTTCTGACACCACTCGGAGGAATTTCAAAAACTGAAATTGTAATTATAACATGGTGGTTGTAGTAATGGTAGTCGTAGTTATGATGATGTGGTGGTGGTTGTAGTAGTTGTGGTAGGGATGATGTGGTGATGGTTGTAGTAGTAGTGGTAGTCGCCACATTTCCCTTATTCACAGATTCACTAATGCCCACCTCCCATTGTTTCAAGTTGACCAGAGACGCCAACTTAAAATTTCGCTCACATAAATTTCAGAAACAATTCCGAATAATTTCAATGCTTAAACAGGAATTTCTGCAAACTAAATATAATCTATTGAGATCTATAATCATCCAATACCCCTTGTTTCAAATCAAGTAAAGTTCCAAAACCAATTTCATTATGACGTATAAAATATAAAAATTAATGGTAGGGTTGGTGGTAATAATGATATGATGGTGGATGTTGTACTGGTGGTAGTAATGATAATGATGATGTATGTGGTTGTGGTGGTTGCAGAAGTGGTGGTGGTGATATTATTGTGTTGGAGGAGGTTGTAGTAGTGGTGGTAAGGATGTGGTAGTGATTGTTGTTTTAATGGTGATAGTGTTTTGATGTCGTCGTCGTGGTGGTGGTATGATGGTGATGATGATGATGTGGTGGAGGTGGTTGTAATAGTAGTAGTAGTGGTGGTCCTTCATGAAATGATGGTGTGGCGATGGTGGTGGTTGTAGTAGTAAAGTAGTAGTAATAGTAGTAGTAGTAGTAGTATAGTAGTAGTAGTAGTTTGTAGTAGTAGTAGTAGTAGTAGTAGTAATAGTAGTAGTTTGTAGTAGTAGTAGTAGTAGTAGTAGTAGTAGTAGTAGTAGTAGTAGTAGTAGTAGTAGTGGCATTGATGTGATGATGATGACGATGATGATGATGATGATGATGGTAATGATGATGATGATGATGGTGGTGATAAGGTGTGTACTTGGAAATGAAAAGAGAGATTGATGGCTGATGTGAAAAGGATATGATCCACTTTATAGATTTAAGTTTGTCTGACAGAAGGACAGATAGAGTGTGTTTGTGTGTGTGTGTGTGTGTGTGTGTGAGAGAGAGAGAGACACACACAGAGGGGGAGAGAAAGAGAAAAATATGAGAGAGAGAGAGAGAGAGAGAGAGAGAGAGAGAGAGAGAGAGAGAGAGAGGGAGAAATAGAGACTGCTCCAATTGAATATAGTGATAGCTACAGAAAGGTTAGGTTAAAGTATTGATTGAACGTTATTGTTATGTGTGTTGTGTTTTATTTGTTAATCGTAAATATTAAGTTAACGAATGTTTCATGTTGGCAATTGCCAGGAAATTAACATTTAAGTGAACCATATGTGTGTGTGTGTGTGTGTGTGTGTGTATCACTGTTAAGTATAGGAAGATGAAAAATGAAAACATATTGAGGCTAAAGAACTGGGTGCTCTTTACTGATTTGTGTGTGTATGTGTGTGTGTGTGTGTGAGGGAGAGAGAGAGAGAGAGAGAGAGAGAGAGAGAGAGAGAGAGAGAGAGAGAGAGAGAGCTCAAAGTAAATCTAGTGATGAGTACAGAACGATGATAGTGAAAAATTAATGAGGCTAAAGATCTGAGTGAACTTTATTGATTTCTATGTGAATGTGCATATGTGTCATGTGTGTGTATGACAGTTAGAGAGAGAGAGAGATAGAGAGAGAGAGAGAGAGAGAGAGAGAGAGGGACAGAGAGAGAGAGAGAGAGATTGAAGTCAAGGTGTTTGTGATGACCTGTTATTGGTAAGTAGTGGAGGATGAACATGAAAACTAATCGGGACTAAACAAATAAGTGTGCTTTATTGATTTGTTTGTCTATGAGTGTTTGTGTAAAGAAAGATAGAGTTTTGAGCTATTAGTTCGAAGGGTTTTACGGCGCTTGCTTCACTTTTACTTGTAGGTCATTTCAGCACCACTTAAAAGGTAAAAATGGGGCTGTAAAAAAATATAGATCAAAAGTAACGGAGAAAAGGTGAGACTGGTTTAATAGGTGACTTCCAACTAACTACATTGATAGTTTGATCTTGGAGTCCGTTTGTGAGAAACGGACACCAAGATCAAACTATCAATGTAGTTAGTTTAAAGTCACCTAAAAGTTTCACCAAGACACAAGCACAGAATCCTTGTGAGCGTAATACAAAATTTAGAACAACAAATCTAACGTCACACAAAAGAGAGATGATTTACGAGGACAAACACATCATCTCCCAAAAACCATGACTATACATTTAATTGCTTCCCTCCCTGCCAATGAATCTGGCCGGCCAGGAAAAGGATCAAGCCAAGACAAAGACAGAAAGCAATTCTGATCTATGCAAGTAAAGATCCCACCAGGAAGATGATGTGAAAGTGGTGCTTGCACTAGAGGTGGTACTGATTATAATGAGGGCAGTGATGATGTGGTTGTGGAGATGGTGTTACTGATGATAATGTGATAGTTGCTTTTGTAGTGGGGATGGTCATGATGTCATAATGGTTCAGGAGTGAGAATGACGGGACACGAAAATGGAGGAAATTTTTCAGCGAATAGTTCAAGAGCCATCTATGCGACGATAACGTACAAATTTGAATTTCATCAAAGTCTACTGAGATGCAATCCAAAATGCGTCTCGCAATAATTTCTAACACCACTTGGAGGAATTTCAAAAGTTGAAAGTGTAACTACACTTTAGGCGGAAGATTCTCAGCCCTGGACCATGGGGAGGGAGTGGCAATGATAATGGACAAATGCCTTTGCCTATACTCTACAATGATTGCTTAGCTATGGCCTCAATACCCATTTTCTGTAGTGTGCTAGTGCTATAACAAAAGTAAAAACTAACGTGCTCACGTGCGCGTGTGAGTGTTTGCGTCATATTATGGTGACCTACTCGTAAGGTTCAGTGAATCTTTCACCCACTACACACTCGACTAATATGACAGCCGGTGTTGTTTCGTGATTGCGCAATGAGGACACTAAATGATGGAGATTGGGGGGAGGGGGTGGAGGTGGTTGAGAGACTCCCTGTCTATCTTAGCCTTTGTCGTAGAGATCCAGATTGATCAGTTTATCGTATCTGGACAAGCTCAGGGACGGAGTTTATCTTAAACGTTTTGAATTACGAATGATATGGAGCAGAAAAATCGGGAATAGCCTCAGAGCTTATTTTAAGCGAGAGTTTATTTACAGGGACTGCAGTGTAATTATTTGAGAGTTGCTTTCGACAGCTGTGCCGTTCAAGTTTGTGTATCTGAGTTTAGAAGGGTTTGTTTTATGGTTACAAGGAGAGAGAGAGAGAGAGAGAGAGAGAGAGAGAGAGAGAGAGAGAGAGGGAGAGAGAGAGAGAGAGAGGGGGGAGAGAGAAAGAAGGAGAGAGAGAGAGAGGGAGAGAAATAATGAGGGAGAGAGAGAGAAAGAGAGAGGGGAGAGAGAGAGAGAGGGAGAAACAGAGAGAAAAAGAGAGAGACAAGAGGGGGAGACAGAGAAAAAAAAAGAAAGAGTGAGAGGGGGAAGGAGAGGAGGAGACAGAGGGAGTGGAAGGTGGGAGAAATAGAGAGAGAGAAGGAGAGAGGGGGGAGGGAGGTAGAGAGATGGAAGAGAGAGAGAGAGAGAGAGAGAGAGAGAGAGAGGAATAGAATGACAAAAAAACGTTGTTGCACCTGATAGGGCGTTTGAATCTCCTGACATATTTTAAATTGGGCTCTCTTCTTTGTGTCCTTAAGTAAGACAGATAACTCTATTCAACTCCAACTCCAGTAAATAATTTTAAATACTGTGCATAAATCGCATTACACGGGGAGAACAAGCCGTAGCTTCAACGACACTTGGCGTATAGAGCAATTATAACTTCTGCTTGGTGTCATGCTATTGAATTTATTCGACAACGACAAGGGTGTTACTGATATGAATCTCGTGTAAGGTGAGAAAGTGTTAGTTAAGCCTTTTCCATAGATCAACGTGACGTAGTTGATAAAACCCCGGCCATTTATTTGCTACTTTCTCAAACTGCTCATACTCAAAATTTAAAAGGGTTTTAGTTTAGATACACATGACCTACCTACCGACTTCGTGGATGAGACCATGGGGAGGAGTGGCAGGGATGATGGACAAATGCCTTTGCCTATACTCTACAATGATTGCTTAGCTATGGCCTCAATACCTATTTTCTCTAGTGTGCTAGTGCTATAACAAAAGTAAAAACTAACGTGCTCACGTGCGCGTGTGAGTGTTTGCGTCATATTATGGTGACATACTCGTAAGGTTCAGTGAATCTTTCACCCACTACACACTCGACTAATATGACAGCCGGTGTTGTTTTCGTGATTGCGCAATGAGGACACTAAATGATGGAGATTGGGGGGAGGGTTGGAGGGGGTTGAGAGACTCCCTGTATATCTTAGCCTTTGTCGTACACATCCAGATTGATTAGTTGATCGTATCTGGACAAGCTCAGGGACGGAGTTTATCTTAACCGTTTTGAATTACCAATGATATGGAGCAGAAAAATCGGGACTAGCCTCAGAGCTTATTTTAAGCGAGAGTTGATTTTAACGTAGTTTTAAAGGACTGCAGTGTAATTAATTGAGTTGCTTTCGACAGCTGTGTCGTTTCAAGTTTGTGTATTTGTTTTTTTGAAGGTTTGTTTTATGGTAACAAGGAGAGAGGGAGAGAGTGTGAGAGAGAGAGAGAGAAGGAGGGAAAGGGAGAGAGAGATAATGAGGGAGAGAGAGAGAGGGAGAGAGAGATAGAGAGAGAGAGAGGGAGAAACAGAGAGAAAAATAGAGAGTCAGAGAGGGGGAGACAGAGAAAAAAGAAAGAGTGAGAGGGGAGGGAGAGAGGGGAGAATGAGAGAGAGAAGGGGAGAGGGAAGGTGGGAGAGAGAGATAGAGAAGGAGAGAGAGAGGGGGGGGGGAGGGAAGTAGAGAGAGGGAAGGTGGGAGAGAAAGAGAGAGGGAGAGGAAGAGAATGACAAAACAAAACCCTATGTTTCATCAGATAGAGCGTTTGAATGGAAATACACTTTTCGTTACTTGCGCCTCTATGTGGTCTGCACAATTCCCAAAAAACGTCGCTTCATTGTCTTTGTAACATTTTCATGGCATACAAAAACGCAATAGAGTGGTCACCATTTATAATTAGTCCTCAGAAATCAAGCACTTATAACTGCATCGTACTCATAGTCAAATTCAAATTATATTTTGAAAAGTCTATGGACAACCATCAAATCTTAAAATTCCTTATCTGGAACAAAAAAAAAAAAAAACAAAGACAAAAAAAAAGACTCAAAAAAATACCCCCACCTAGATCTGCTTATATTGTCTTACAGGACTTAATAGCGCTTGCAACACTATAAAAGGATGATGATATGGTGACTGATTCAATAAATAGGGAACAGTAGATTTCACGAGCACCTCAAAGATGTACCAATTTTGACATTACCTCAAAGTCTCACCGAGACACAAGCAAAGGATCCTGCTAAAACATTTACATAATGCAATAATATTCAAAACCTATAACTATAACAGTACATAACAGAGAGATGATTTACAGTATAAAAAATCATCGCAAGAAGAAAGGTACTGTATTTGACTGTCTGCCTCCCAACTAAAGACCCGCAAGGACCAGGAAAAAATGAGCAATCTTAATCCATAACAAAGACAGGGAGCAACATGGAAAGGGAAAACAAATATAAGGGATAGAAAAATGTGAACTCTCTGCCCAGAACCCTTCCAAGAAATTTTTTTTTTTAATAAAAAAAATTACAAATTCTGGAACAGTCAATTTTGTCACAAGCTGGTCATCATCTCTCCATCTCAGTGCGCCACCTTGAATGTATCGTAATAAAATATGAGTTGGAATGGCTGTTGTCCTTTAAACATTTGGTCCTGGTGTCAATAGTGCATTTACCTAACTAATCTATTACTATATATTACACTCAATAGATGGAGGGGGGAGGGACAATTAAGTACTGAAAATATAAAGTAGCAAGAAAAGAAAAAATATTACATATTTATTTTTAAAAATTGAGTCTAATTGCGACTAAAATAGAATTTGCGATTAATTGCTGTCAAGTGTAAAATTTTCGGCAGCGAAAAACTGCAGGGACAAAATGTCGATGGAAAATAACTATAAAATGAATGAGTCTTACAACTTTATCACATGGGTGATTTTCATGGTGGTGATTAGCCCCTGTAACCCTCAGAAACCAGTATTAATTTCAGAGTCCTGCATGGTAAGAAAAACTTTTTATTACAAAATAATAAAATTATCCACAACATAGTATGATAAAATATTAATAGCGTTGTCACTTGCATAACTCAATTGTGAAGGATTTCAACATGCAGATTATAGAGCAATTGAAAATAAATCTTAATAAGATATTCAATAATAATACTAATCCAGCGCAATCAGATACAATGAACAAATCAAGTCTTTCACTTTTTAAAACTGTTCTGGTAATAGTTGAACTATTGTCTTGCTGCATTACATCGTGCAGCCCGCCCACTGAAGACTGTAAATGAGCTGCAGATAGGCACACATTGCCTCTTCCTCTGGATGTTTTAAAATTCAGAATTAGTTTGATTGCTTTATTAAAATTGTCTTGGCAATCAAGATAGAAAAGCTGATGGAGATAATTTACTTCCGAGTTATTCTGAAATATTATAACCTTGTGCATATAATATTTTCATTTTTTTTAAATATGTAAAAGTAAAAAAACACCTCCTGCCCCCGTCCAAAAACAACCTCCTACCTCTGGTTAGGGCGAACTCCTTTGCTTGAGGTAAATCGCTTTTTCCCTGCTTGCATTCATAGACACAAAAGTCATAAATTAGCCAACTTTCCTCAGGGTGATATGATGGAAGCTGAAAAACACGGAATAATATAAAAGATCATAACATAAACACCTAAATATTAAGTTAAAAATTGCAATATTTTCTCCAACTGAGACAAAGGTGTTACAGTTCAGTACGTTAGAAGAATAAGAAAGTAAGTCGAGAGTTTTCTCGAAGAACTTAAATTTGTGACGTGGTACTCAAATCAGGGACTAGGTCAAAAGCTGAATGGCATAAATGGAAAGCCAAAGGCATGTTGTTTTCAATATTTAAAGTCAATAAAAATTCAAATTCTGTGCATTCTAATATTAGGCAAACAACTACAGACCACACTAAATTGAATTGTATTAAGTAAAAGGATCTTGTCACATTCAATCAAGCTGTCATTTGAGAAAAATTACTACATTATAAATTGAAGTTCAGATCGCTTGTTTGAAGCCGTATTATGAAAATTCATGTATCTGTGTATAAGCCAAGTTTCACCAAAATCACAGTGGCAACGAGTGTCTAATATTTGCCACCAGATACACTCGTAAAATTTGAGTGTAGGCCTATTTAGCAAAATCATATATTAGGAATGGTTTATACTACATCATAAAGTAGCGCATGCCCGTCATCATCCTGCATCTTTTTTATATATATATAAATATTTTAAAAAGAATTGAGCTTTCATAAGCCGCAATATCCACCAAACATGCTCAAAGCACTTTACAAAGGATCCATGACTAGCAACAGACACGTAACAAGTAGAACGTTTCTTCTGACAGACAACGCTCTTAGCGGATAGGAAATCATACACATGAGTACAGTGAGAGAATGCGAGTCCTTGGCGAGGCTCGACCCCAGGACCTTCCAATCCGGAAGTGAGTGCCACACAGCCGCATATATCTTGGCTGTTCTTGAGAATTTGCCAAACACCTACAAACTAATAAGTAAAAAGAGGGGAGATGGGCAGAAATAGACAGACAGATACACACTCAGAGAAGAGAGAGAGAGAGAGAGAGAGAGAGAGAGAGAGAGAGAGGGAGAGAGAGAGAGAGAGAGAGAGAGAGAGAATAATAACAGTTGCCTGTGGTGTCAGTCCGTTTAGGAGCGAGGTGGCGGAAGAAGTAGTCTAGCACTAGTACTTGGGTAGTAGTAGTAAGTAGTAAATAGGGGAGGTCTTCTGCACGTTCCTTGAGCTAAGGAAAGTATTCCTTCAACTAACCTTAAAATAAAAAATAAATCATTGTACATTTCCAACACTTGGACCTGCACTATGACCTATAACTAAAACTAACAGACAAAAAAAACCCCCGCTAAGACTCCTCTCCAGTACCTTTCAATATTTCAAATTGAATTATAATGGCTGCAGAAAACTAAAACAATGGTCATATAAGGAAATTTACAAATCAATCAAGTTGTTCTACAGGTTTTAAAATGAAAATATGAAGTAACAAGATATCACTCTAACATAGTGACACCTAACTAACACTAGACATCACACCAGCAGCAATGCTGAGCGGAGTAATTTTACTTTTTTCACTAGCAACCAAGTTGCCACATTGGATTTTCTTTCTTAACTTTTTTTCTTTAATATTCTGCTAATGTGCAATCTACATTTAAAATAAAAAGTGGCATCTTTCATTTCTTCTAATTCTAAACAGACACGATTATTAAAACATGTCTACTTCACATCTCAACAACAGGGACAATTTTTTTCACTTCTTGAGGCAGTCTTTTCTTACTTCTTTTAAATTTCATTTTTTTAAAGCTTCTTTATTGATTTTTTATAAGTTCTATTGTTCTTCTTATTATAATTTCATTGTCAATATCATTTTCATCAGCATACTTTTACGGCACTTTTACCATGTTCTTATTCTTACGCTCTTACAGTTACAGTACAGCAGAACGATACCTAACGCAGGCCTTTAAAGTGCTACTAAATTTGAAAAATTAAAATAAAACGTTTGACAAAAGATCCACAGTTCAAAAGCTAAAACAATTATAAAGTGAAACTACCTCGAGACTCGGGGAACATCGGGGGTAAAGTCTCCCGCCCATACTGGGCACTGTGGGACTGGAAGTCTAGAGAGCTGCGCCGGTGGAACCCGTAATTTAGCTTCTTAAACAGTTCCGATCATTCAGGAGAGGAGTAGTATCTAGTTGTAGTTATAAGTAGAAGAAGAAGAAGAGAAGGAGCATGTTCAGGTTCAAGTTCAACCCTCTTAGTAGGCACTTGCAAGAAGTAGCTCTCGCGAGTTGAAAACAGGTGAGGATTTCTGTTTCCGTTTTTGAGGGGAAAAAATTTAGGAGTGATTTTAAAATGTTCATTCTTCTTTCTCAGTTGAATGAAATGGCATGTGTTATATATCATTGGAAAGGACATAAAATTCTACATACAATGATGCTAATATTTTTTTCTTTCTATAGGCGGCCCCTTTTCCCATCTCCCCCCCCCCCCCCGGCTGATTGGATTACGGGAAAAAACGTCGCCGGCTTTTTGCGATTTGGATTTGATTGATTTTTTTTTTACAAATTACTGCAATACAACCTTTGGATTAAACATACAACAATTGTGGACTACTATTATGAAGACTAGCATCCTAGTCCTAGACTAGGGGGATGAGAATAGTCACTCCCCTTCCTATATCATGATTTTGAGAAATCTTTGCGTAAAGAGAGTAGGTAGCCTATATGTGTTTAAACGCTTATAACTTTTAAACCAGAGATGGTCCTTCTTAATAAAAAAAATTCCTTCTGAGATACATATTAAAGTAGTTTCTCTGAAAATTTCAGAGCAAAATATGTTTGCACTCAAAAGTTAGAGCTCCCCAAAAAACAAGTTATTGGCCTCGATTGTTTACAAAAGCTGCCATTTTCTTATACTGATTCACTTCCTGTCGTCTGCTGCGTTTGAGAGATAACTTCGTCAATCCACATCAAAACTTTACATCTTTATATCTTACAATATATTCCATTTATGGAAGTTATTTTTGTTTTAAATTATTCAATTAATTGGCGTTTTCATGTCCATGCATTCATTTTATAATTTACAATTCTCTTCCTTTTTTTCCGATTGATTTTTCACTGCTGATTTTGACGTTTTTCATCCTTTGACGGAGGTCTGTCCAATTTCGGGGAACGGGGAGGGGAAGTTTTTAAAATCACCTATTTTCGATCATTTAAAACACTAATACTACAACCTCAAACATTTATCAATCCATATCTCTGCTTTTATGAGGTCTATTTTCATTTTGAAAAGTTCAAAGTGAATAACTAAATGACGCTGATTCAGTGGTGTAGTTGGTCTATCTACATGTGAATAAATATTTAATTGTCGACTTTTCCAAAATTCCAATAGGTTTTGCATGTCGTGGTCTATTTTTCCTTGATTTCAGCTGTTTCAGCTCTAAACTATACTTTTCTTTCTCAATAAATAATTTTTTTTCTGTTTGCAATGTATTACAGAGATGTTGAATTACCACATGTAAAACTTTCAAAGTTGTATCTGAGGCCGTTTCTGAATTATACTCGATTATCCATTGGGTTGCTGTGTTTTGGTCACATATTTTCCTATTCCTATTATTGATAGAGTTAGAGTGAGAATGACGAGAAAGATTGCCACTTAATTAAGGAAAAAATTGTCGTATCTAGTTTACTTACCTTCTTTGTTGACTTTTAAATAAAAAGTACATTATTCTCATTTTCGAATGTTTTCAAATTGGAGAAAAGATGAGAATGTCTCGTTTACCGAGAGGGCCATTTTTTTTTTTTTTGCTTCACACTTCTCAAAGAAAGACCGCGAAAAGTGGAGTAGCTGGTCGGCTGGTCCTTGAAAGCTCACAAATGCAACTTTAAACGCATAAGAGTGCTGGGAGTAGCTACAAATAGGTAAAGGAGCGGTGGTTTGCAACTTTAAACACATAAGAGTTCTGGGAGTACAAATAGTGAAAAGCGGTAGTTTTCGCTATTTGTAGTGGTAGTACAAATAACCACTTCGAAACAAAAAATAAAGACTTTGCAACAACTCAACGATTGAGAAAATCAAGGCAAAAGGCAAAAGGGTGTTTTAAAAGGCTTGAGGTGGATGATCCTTCAGCCTTGATCTGAGCCTTACATATTTTGCACATTGCGTATGATTTATCTTTTCTGTCAAAATAATTCCATGAAAGGGATTTTGTCTGGGACGACATAGTGACAGATGCGTGATTAATTACTCAGCGTCGCAATGTCGTGTGTGTGTGAAATAATAGCTGGGGGGTGTTTTTATAGTCCCCATCTCGAGTTCTTGGAAGGACGTTCATTAGTTTCGATTTCCAAGAGCAAGTTGACTTCTTGGAATCAGGTTTGATTCTTAACTTATTCCTAGCTATTGGAAAGCCCATAATGTAATCAATAATTTTATTTTGATTACGGATAGTTTTTTAAAACTTAAATATGATTGAATTATATTCTATAAACCAATAAAATAACGTATTAAAGAGAAATTGAAAAATACCCGGGTACCCGAAATATTCTGCAATACCCGGGTACCCGGGTAGGACCCGGGTACCCGCACAGCCCTAATGATGGTTATCCCTTTTGTGAATTATTTACTATGTATATAGTTCTATAGCTAAACAAGTAGCTAAACAAGTAGGTCCTGGTTTCGAGACCCGCTCTGAGCGGCGCATAGTCGAGTCTACATTTAGTGGATATTGCGCTATATAAAAGCTCATTTTATTATTATTATTATTATTATTATTATTATTATTATTATTATTATTATTATTATTATTATTATTATTATTTATTTATTACTCAATTGAGTTATTAAGGAAAACTTGTACAACAGATGATAATTGAGCGTTAGCGCAATGTATACTAAATGTGCACAAAGCGCTTTACAAGGGGTCCCTGGTCAACAGCAACATTTAACATGTAGGACGGGACATGACGCCTGTTAGATGATTTTACAATTTTTCGGACAAAGACAACGCTGTTAACGGCCAGGTGCCCATTTTACACCTGAGTACAGTGAGAGAATGTGAGTAAAGAGCCTTTTTCCAAGGACTCAACTATGCGCCTAGCGCAAGGCTCGAACCCAGGACCTTCCGATCCGAAAGCGAATGTCATACCACTAGACCACATAGCCGCACAGATGGGATTATTGAAAGGCGGCAACGGTCACTTTAATCGTGCTAATATATCGATCGGTGATATTGGATTTTATTTTTTATCCCGTACATGTATGTATATAGCGCAACATCCACTAAATGTGCTCAAAGCGTTTACAAGGGTTTCCCAAGCCAACAGTAACACCAACATAACAGTAACAATATATATATATATATATATATATATATATATATATATATATATATATATATTATATATATATATATTGTCATCATATTATGTATCCACCAATCATCACCATGTCACTTGGTTAAAAATAGATTATGGGTGTAGATGGATACATTTGGGGAGAACTAGCACCTGCAATGACCCTAAAGTGCTGAAAAGGTGGTAAATTTACAATATGATCAAACATACACACAACCAACCAATCAAAGGGTTGGTATTTGAATATATTAGTCAAGTATATTATCACACCTGAGTCTGGGGGCAAGATCAGATCATTGACCGTGCGGCTATGGGGACTTGTGGTATGACACTCGCTTTCGGATCGGAAGGTCCTGGTTCGAGCCTCGCTCTGCGCATAGTTGAGTCCTTGGAGAATACTCTTTACTCACATTCTCTCACCGTACCCAGGTGTAAAATGAGTACCTGGCCATTAACAGCGTTGTCGAAAAGAAATTGTAATATCGCCTAACAGGCGTCATGTCCCGTCCTTCATGTTAAATGTTGCTGCTGGTGAGAAACACATTGTAGAGCGCTTTGATCACGTTTAGTGGATATTGTGCTATATAAAAGCTCATTGAAAAAAGAAAATTAGTAATATTATCTAGCACGTGGGATGGCACGAATGGCCTTGACATCAGACTACGACATATACCATGATGGTTCATTAGAACTTTTTATCAATAAAACGATGTTTGGATACAAAGGGTTATCAATGTTAGCAAGTTTTTTTTAGGTAACAGTCTTTAACAAGCCAACTCAAGTTTATACAACTTTGGGCTACTTTGTTTCAAAATATTTCATCATTAGTTTCACCTATCAAATCATCTCGTATACATTTGCAAAACTTTTTAATTTAAAATATTTTAAACATAATTAACCAGTTTCTTCTCGTGAAAAAACCCAACTTCGTTTTTGAGCCAGGTATTCTATTCAATAAGTATCATGCCAAAAAGAAAAAGGTTTACCCAACTAAGCAACACAAAGGGAATGAAAAATCATAAATTTTGTAAACATTTGAACTTTCTTTTATTTGTTTAATAAAAAAGGGGAGCTGCAAGGTCTGGGCCGGACGTCCCGCTTGCTGAAAGGAAATTGATGTACATTTCGAACCCACCATCTTGTGACGAACGATTTTCTTTCACTGCGTGTTTCTTTATCATTCGTCAGTATCTCATTCAAAACCACTTCAAACCCAGTGGACGAGACATACATTTTCCAAGGCAGATTAACACCTCTCAGTTTAAGTACTCAAAACATGGACAGTCTTTTTCCAATAAAGCTCTAAATATTTCTAACGGAAATATTGGTCATTAGGGGGGAAACCTTTCCATTGTATAACGGAACACTCACTTTCAGCTGAAGGCTTATTTACCTGTTCAAATTGTCTGCCCATTGTATCCATACCTCCTGCTAATTACCTTTTCCAAACAAGTCTCCAACGTGCATATGCCCTGAGGTCTTGTCTCGTTCAAGAGTAGCTAAAATTACAATTAAGGTCTATCTCTCCGGTAATTCTCCGCTACTCCGTATTAATCAACAAAGCATATGAATATCATTGGCTATCTAAAACAGGAGCATTCTTCTGATTGGCTATTCCCATAATTCAGACGCGCTCTTTCATTTCACAAAATCAAATTCATCTCTGAATTTAATCACACACACGCTAAGAATCCCAAGAAAGAAGAGCTATCTCTCCAATTTCAAACTTGTAAAAGTTTGTCATCCCTCGGCTGGAGGTAAAATGAATTATTGGTTAACATTCAAGTGGAACGAGATATTACTGTGAATTCAATTTAATCTATTATTAATATTATAGTCTATGTATATATTTTAATTGTGCTATTCCATGGATGCTCGTAAGTTGGAATACCTGTACAAAACTATATCTATATGTATCTTATACTATAGTTAACATTTGTTTATGATCAATGCTATTATTTCATTTAAATTCAATATGTATATTACTTGAATGTCTGTACCCTACCGCCAATCGCCGGCCACACATCATGACCTTAATTATAATTAATAAAAATAAATAAAGAAATACCAGGGACACAACCCTGTTAAATTCTCATCATGTAAGATAGCTCGACTGTCAGTTGATGTTTTATACACATATACTAACTACCGTTATCATGGAGTTACTGCTTCTCCTTGCCTTTGTCGGCAAATAAAGGC
>NC_088373.1:22051446-22053946 GCF_034508935.2 Berghia stephanieae | reverse complement strand
TAGACGCTAGTTTGAATGATTATTTAGCCAGTTATCTGTCGTACTCTAGCAAGACAAGTATTTAAAATGTAGCCAGAAAATACGTCCTTCAAATATCGATCGAGTTATATGACCCTCATCCTGGCAAAGACTCTCAAACGTGGGATCGCGTGAGTTAACTTGTTAATCTAATAAATAATTCAGTCGAAAAAACGCCGTGTAAAAGATCAACTTAATTTAATAACCATGCACTATGCCCTTTACCATATTTTTGTACAAAACTGCATATCATAATCAACGATATGCATTTTTGTACAGAAATATGAATAATTCATTTTATATTTGGAGTGCTTGGCTTGCAGTTGGTTTGTTTACAAATAACTTCTCCACCGGTGACGTCCAATCAAGGGACGCTACTCTTCCGCTAATCTCATTCCCGATGTAGTTGGTAAGGAGCGAGTTAATAAACTCAGCACAAAACAAGTTATCTCTCAACTTTAAAATTACAATTACACCGTTCACGTGTGTATGAAGGTGCATGTGAGTGTGCGGTGTGTATATGTATGTGTGTGTGTTATGTTTGTGTGTGCCTTTGTTTATTAATAAGCGTGGGTGTATATGTGTTTATGTATGTGTGTGTGTTTGTTTATTATTCATCGTGTGTATCTAAGTGTGTGTGTGTGTGTGTGTGTGTCTTTGTTCATTATTCAGCGTGTGCGCGCCTGTATGTATGTGTATGTGTATTTGTGTGTGTGTGTGTGTGTATTAATCAGTGTGTGAGTGTGTATGCGTATGTGTATGTGTGTATTTGTTTATTAATCAGCGTGTGAATGTGTGTGTGTTTGTGTGTGAGTGTTGTGTGTGTGTGTAAAACTAGCCATTGTAGGATCTGTCGTAATGAAAGAGTGAAAATGGAGAGGCTTTGTATGGGAACAATACAGACAAAGGTAGTTTCGACTAAAAACCCTTCTGCAGGACAACAGTACACAGATTAACGTGAAAAACAAATAAAATAAAATGTACCGTCCGTACTCTTGAGGGTTTGTACCCGAAACGTCCATTGTCTGTATTGTTCCCATACAAAGCGTCTCCCTGTTCAATCAAGGGTGGTAGATCTCGGGCTGACAGTCTTTGGATTGTTGTTGGTTTTGTGTTTGTTTGTTGTTTGGTTGTTGTTGTTGTTGTTTCTAATTTTTTGTATATTCAACATTTAAAAACTATATCTAGTATTTGGCCTGTGTCAGAACATTGATTAATCCGTTATCCTAGCTATGGATGATGGCAAGTTTGCCCTGAAAAAAAAACAAATAAAATAAATCATATAAGAACAAACAACAACAACAACAATAACAAATAATAAAAACAACAACAACAACAATAACAAAAGCAATAAAGAAAAACCCAAATAAAGCAGAAGCTTAAAAAACAACGAAAAAAATGACTCTAATTACGGTAACGAAGGAGATGACGTCAGCGATGACGGACCACACTAATATGACAGTGGCTGTTGTGGTTTTTTTTGTTGTTGTTGTTGCTGTGCGCTTATGTAAAATACTCACACAATCCACCAGCCAAACTCAAGATATGAACACACAAAACTGCTTGTAACATTGAACGTTCATCATCATATCTTGTCGCGCCAGTGAGTCAGCCAGTCCCGGGCAGTCTGGTTGATTTCCCTCAGGTCAGCATGGTGACCGCATGGGCATTCAATGCCCGGTGAGATATTCCAATTTAAAGAGGTTGGTGGCGGTGTTTCCCACCTTTGTTCTAGCTCTGTTCAACGCCACCCAGTCTTTTCTCTTGAGGTCTGTGCCTGCTGGAAGCTTTTCTGTTGGGGGCTGGAGGGCATCGTTTGCTGTCTTGTCACATTCTACCCATCTGTCCAGGCGGGACGTTTAAAGTCTGATATATATCTATATATCTATATATATATATATATATATATATATATATATATATATATATATATATATATATATTATATATATAAATGGAGTCACTCACTTATTTCTGGCCGAAACACATGTTTCTGTGGTCTTCATCCACGTCAGCAGTCGGCATAATATTTCCGTAGCGTAGAAGACCACAGAAACACGTGTTTCGACCAGAAATAAGTGAATGACTATTTATATTTTATATTAGCTCTAACCAGTTATCAAGCACTCTCGTACCTAAAAGTACCCACCAACACTCATATATATATATATATGAGAACTTAACATTGGAATGTCTGTCTATAGACTAACCAGTATTCATGACTCTTTACTATAATACCAATATAATATATATATGAGAACTTAAATTGGAATGTCTGTCTATGGCAGAACAAAATGCTGAGCGACGTCAATTTGTTCTTCTATAATGCTGATGATCAGTGAGTTGATGTAGTCAATGGTAGATCAGACAGATGTGCTGGTGTCCTTGTGTGTCAATTAATGAATATAGATGTAACAGGTGATGGCGATTGTAGGTGTGAGAGTGAGAGTACGTGGACAAGTACAGTATTAATGTATGGAGT
>NC_088373.1:22024142-22046346 GCF_034508935.2 Berghia stephanieae | reverse complement strand
CCGAAACCCGACAATATACAGCAAAGTTATGGGAAGTAGACAACTGTGGGGAGTGAACCCGAGACTCAGCTAAGTGTACACCAGTCGGGAGTGAACCTGAGACTAAGGTTATCGGCCGGTTTCGGCGGGTTTCGTAAAAAAGAATTAGTGCTTTATTACGAACCCCGCCGAAACCCGCCGAAACCCGACAATATCCGGCAAAGTTATGGGAGTTTAGCAACAGTGGGGGTTGATCCTGGGAATCAGGGCGGTGTACACCAGTGGGTAGTGAACCAGGGACTGTGTAAAAAGGATATCAGTGGGAAATAAACATGGGACTAAAGGGAGATGGATACCATTGAAAGTTGAAGCCGGATATGGAGTTGAGTACCTGAGGAGAATGAACCTGAGACTATAGGAGATGGGCGCCAGTGTGGAGTGAACCTGAGACTCAGGGAAGCACACCAATTTGGAGTTAACCTGGGACTGTGGGAGATGGAAAACTGTGGGTATCCGAGCCGAACTATAGGAGTTGGCTACCAGAAGAGAATGAACCTGACACTATAGAAGGTGGGCGCCAGTGGGGAGTGAACCTGGGACTCAGGGAATTGCACACCAGTGGGGATTTAACCTGGGACTGTGTAAAAAGGTTATCAGTGGGAAATAAACCTGGGACTAAAGGCAGATGGATACCATTGAAAGTTGAAGCCGGATATGGGAGTTGAGTACCAGAGGAGAATGAACCTGACACTATAAGAGATGGGCGCCAGTGTGGAGTGAACCTGAGACTCAGGGAAGTGCACACCAATTTGGAGTTAACCTGGGACTGCGGGAGATGGATAACTGTGGGTATCCCAGCCGAACTATAGGAGTTGGGTACCAGAGGAGAATGAACCTGACACTATAGAAGGTAGGCGCCAGTGGGGAGTGAACCTGGGACTCAGGGAATTGCACACCAGTGGGGAGTTAACCTGGGACTGTGTAAAAAAGTTATCAGTGGGAAATAAACCTGGGACTAAAGGGAGATGGATACCATTGAAAGTTGAAGCCGGATATGGAGTTGAGTACCAGAGGAGAATGAACCAGACACTATAGGAGATGGGCGCCAGTATGGAGTGAACCTGGGACTCAGGGAAGTGCACACCAATTTGGAGTTAACCTGGGACTGTGGGAGATGGATAACTGTGGGTATCCGTGCCGAACTATAGGAGTTGGGTACCAGAGGAGAATGAGCCTGACACTACAGAAGGTGGGCGCCAGTGGGGAGTGAACATGGGACTCAGGGAATTGCACACCAGTGGGGAGTTAACCTGGGAATATGTAAAAAGGATATCAGTGGGAAATAAACCTGGGACTAAAGGGAGATGGATACCATTGAAAGTTGAAGCCGGATATGGGAGCTTGGTATCAGAGAAGAATGAACCTGACACTATAGAGGTGGGCGCCAGTGGGGAGTGAACCTGAGACTCAGGGAAGTGCACACCAATTTGGAGTTAACCTGGGACTGCGGGAGATGGATAACTGTGGGTATCCCAGCCGAACTATAGGAGTTGGGTACCAGAGGAGAATGAACCTGACACTATAGAAGGTAGGCGCCAGTGGGGAGTGAACCTGGGACTCAGGGAATTGCACACCAGTGGGGAGTTAACCTGGGACTGTGTAAAAAAGTTATCAGTGGGAAATAAACCTGGGACTAAAGGGAGATGGATACCATTGAAAGTTGAAGCCGGATATGGGAGTTGAGTACCAGAGGAGAATGAACCAGACACTATAGGAGATGGGCGCCAGTATGGAGTGAACCTGGGACTCAGGGAAGTGCACACCAATTTGGAGTTAACCTGGGACTGTGGGAGATGGATAACTGTGGGTATCCGTGCCGAACTATAGGAGTTGGGTACCAGAGGAGAATGAGCCTGACACTACAGAAGGTGGGCGCCAGTGGGGAGTGAACATGGGACTCAGGGAATTGCACACCAGTGGGGAGTTAACCTGGGAATATGTAAAAAGGATATCAGTGGGAAATAAACCTGGGACTAAAGGGAGATGGATACCATTGAAAGTTGAAGCCGGATATTGGAGCTTGGTATCAGAGAAGAATGAACCTGACACTATAGGAGGTGGGCGCCAGTGGGGAGTGAACCTGGGACTATGTAAACAGGATATTAGTGGGAAATAAACCTGGAACTAAAAGGAGATGGATACCATTGAAAATTGAAGCCGGATATGAGTGTTTGGTACCAGAAGAAAATGAACCTTACACTATAGGGAGTGGGCGCCAGTGGGGAGTGAACATGGAACTCAGGGAATTGCACACCAGTGGGGAGTTAACCTGGGAATATGTAAAAAGGATATCAGTGGGAAATAAACCTGGGACTAAAGGGAGATGGATACCATTGAAAGTTGAAGCCGGATATTGGAGCTTGGTATCAGAGAAGAATGAACCTGACAGTATAGGAGGTGGGCGCCAGTGGGGAGTGAACCTGGGACTATGTAAACAGGATATAAGTTGGAAATAAACCTGGAACTAAAAGGAGATGGATACCATTGAAAATTGAAGCCGGATATGAGTGTTTGGTACCAGAAGAAAATGAACCTTACACTATAGGGGGTGGGCGCCAGTGGGGAGTGAACCTGGGATTATATAAAAAGGATATCATAAGGAAATAAATCTGGGACAAAAGGGAGATGGATACCATTGGGAGTTGAAGTCGGATTTATTTCCCACTGATATCCTTTTTTAGATATTCACAGGTTAACTCCCCACTGGTGTGCAATTCCCTGATTCCCAGGTTCACTACCCACTGGCGCCCACCTACTATAGTGTAAGGTTCATTCTTCTCTGGTACCAAACTCTCATATTTGGCTTCAACTTTCAATGGTATCCATCTGCCTTTAGTCCCAGGTTTATTTCCCACTGATATCCTTTTTATACAGTCCCAGGTTAACTCCCCACTGGTGTGCAATTCCCTGAGTCCCAGGTTCACTCCCCACTGGCGCCCACCTTCTATAGTGTCAGGTTTATTCTCCTCTGGTACCAAACTTTCATATCCAGCTTCAACTTTCAATGGTATCCATCTCCCTTTAGTCCCAGGTTTGTTTCCCACTGATATCCTGTTTACATAGTCCCAGGTTCACTCCCCACTGGCGCTCACCCCCTATAGTGTCAGGTTCATTCTCCTCTGGTACCAAACTCTCATATCCAGCTTCAACTTTCAATGGTATCCATCTCCCTTTAGTCCCAGTTTATTTCCTTCCCACTGATAACCTTTTTACACAGTCCCAGGTTAACTCCCCACTGGTGTGCAATTCCCTGAGTCCCAGGTTCACTCCCCACTGGCGCCCACTTTCTATAGTGTCAGGTTCATTCTCCTCAGGTACCAAACTTTCATATCCAGCTTCAACTTTCAATGGTATCCATCTCCCTTTAGTCCCACGTTTGTTTCCCACTGATATCCTGTTTACATAGTCCCAGGTTCACTCCCCATGGCGCTCACCCCCCTATAGTGTCAGGTTCATTCTCCTCTGGTACCAAACTCTCATATCCAGCTTCAACTTTCAATGGTATCCATCTCCCTTTAGTCCCAGGTTTATTTCCCACTGATATCCTGTGTACATAGTCCCAGGTTCACTCCCCCACTGGCGCCAACCCCCTGTAGTGTAAGGTTCATTCTCCTCTGGTACCAAACTCTCATATCCGGCTTCAACTTTCAATGGTATCTATCTCCCTTTAGTCCCAGGTTTATTTCCCACTGATATCCTCTTTACATAGTCCCAGGTTCACTCCCCACTGGCGCCCACCTCCTATAGTGTCAGATTTCTTTCTCCTCTGGTACCCAACTCCTATAGTTTGGCTCGGATACCCACAGTTATCCATCTCCCACAGTCCCAGATTAACTCCAAATTGGTGTGCACTTCCCTGAGTCTCAGGTTAACTCCACACTGGCGCCCATCCCTATAGTGTCAGGTTCATTCTCCTCTGGAACTCAACCTCCATATCCGGCTTCAACTTTCAATGGTATCCATCCTCCTTTAGTCCCAGGTTTATTTCCCACTGATAACCTTTTTACACAGTCCCAGGTTAACTCCCAACTGGTGTGCAATTCCCTGAGTCGCAGGTTGACTCCCCACTGGCGCCCACCTTCTATAGTGTCAGGTTCATTCTCCTCTGGTAACCAACTCCTATAGTTCGGCTCGGATACCAACAGTTATCCATCTCCCACAGTCCCAGGTCAACTCCCAATTGGTGTACACTTCCATGAGTCCCAGGTTCACTCCCCACTGGCGGCCATCTCCTATAGTGTCAGGTTCATTCTTCTCTGGTACCCAACTCCCATATCCGGCTTCAACTCCCAATGGTATCCATCTCCCTTTAGTCCCAAGTATTTATTTCCCACTAATATCCTGTTTACATCTAGTCCCAGGTTCACTCCCCACTGGCGCCCACTTCTATAGTGTCAGGTTCATTCTCCTCTCGTAGCCAACTCCTATAGTTCGCTCAGATACCAAGTTATCCATCTCCCACAGTCACAGTTAACTCCCAATTGATGTGCACTTTCCTGAGACCCAGGTTCACTCCCCACTGGCGGCCATCTCTTATAGTGTCAGGTTCATTCCTCTCTGGTATCCAACTCCCATATCCGGCTTCAACTCCCAATGGTATCCATCTCTCTTTAGTCCCAGGTTTATTTCCCACTGATATCCTGTTTACATAGTCCCAGGTTCACTTCCACTGGCGCCCACCTCCTATAGTGTCAGGTTCATTCTCCTCTGGTACCAAACTTTCATATACAGCTTCAACTTTCAATGGTATCCATCTCCCTTTAGTCCCAGGTTTCTTTCTCACTGATATCCTGTTTACATAGTCCCAGGTTCACTCCCCACTGGCGCCCACCCCCTGTAGTGTCAGGTTCCTTTCTCCTCGGTACCAAACTTATCATTCCGGCTTCACTTTCAATGGTATCTATCTCCCTTTAGTCCCAGGTTTATGTCCCACTGATATCCTTTTTACATAGTCCCAGGTTCACTCCCCACTGGCGCCCACCTCCTAAGTGTCAGGTTTCATTCTCCTCTGGTACCCAACTCCCAAATCCGGCTTCAACTCCCAATGGTATCCATCTCCCTTTAGTCCCAGGTTTATTTCCCACTAATATCCTGTTTACAATAGTCCCAGGTTCACTCCCCACTGGCGCCCACCTTCTATAGTGTCAGGTTCATTCTCCTCTGGTACCAACTCCTATAGTTCGGCTCGGATACCCACAGTTATCCATCTCCCACAGTCCCAGGTAACTCTTAATTGGTGTACACTTCCATGGTGCACTTCCTGAGTCCCAGTTCACTCCATACTGGCGCCCATCTCCTATAGTGTCAGGTTCATTCTCCTCTGGTACTCAACTCCCATATCCGGCTTCAACTTTCAATGGTATCCATCTCCCTTTAGTCCCAGGTTTATTTCCTTCCCACTGATAACCTTTTTACACAGTCCCAGGTTAACTCCCCACTGGTGTGCAATTCCCTGAGTCCCAGGTTCACTCCCCACTGACGCCCACTTTCTATAGTGTCAGGTTCATTCTCCTCTGGTACCAAACTTTCATATCCAGCTTCAACTTTCAATGGTATCCATCTCCCTTTAGTCCCAGGTTTGTCTCCCACTGATATCCTGTTTACATAGTCCCAGGTTCACTCCCCACTGGCGCCAACCCCCTGTAGTGTAAGGTTCATTCTCCTCTGGTACCAAATTCTCATATCCGGCTTCAACGTTCAATGGTATCTATCTCCCTTTAGTCCCAGGTTTATTTCCCACTGATATCCTTTTTACATAGTCCCAGGTTCACTCCCCACTGGCGCCCACCTCCTATAGTGTCAGGTTTCTTTCTCCTCTGGTACCCAACTCCTATAGTTCGGCTCGGATACCCACAGTTATCCATCTCCCACAGTCCCAGGTTAACTCCCAATTGTTGTGCACTTCCTTGAGTCCCAGGTTCACGCCCCACTGGTGTGCAATTCCCTGAGTCCCAGGTTCACTCCCCACTGGCGCCCACCTTCTATAGTGTCAGGTTTCTTTCTCCTCTGGTACCCAACTCCTATAGTTCGGCTCGGATACCCACAGTTATCCATCTCCCACAGTCCCAGGTTAACTCCCAATTGTTGTGCACTTCCTTGAGTCCCAGGTTCACGCCCCACTGGTGTGCAATTCCCTGAGTCTCAGGTTCACTCCACACTGGCGCCCATCTCCTATAGTGTCAAGTTCATTCTCCTCTGGTACTCAACTCCCATATCCGGCTTCAACTTTCAATGGTATCCATCTCCCTTTAGTCCCAGGTTTATTTCCCACTGATAACCTTTTTACACAGTCCCAGGTTAACTCCCAACTGGTGTGCAATTCCCTGAGTCGCAGGTTCACTCCCCACTGGCGCCCACCTTCTTTAGTGTCAGGTTCATTCTCCTCTGGTAACCAACTCCTATAGTTCGGCTCGGATACCAACAGTTATCCATCTCCCACAGTCCCAGGTTAACTCCAAATTGGTGTGCACTTCCCTGAGTCTCAGGTTCACTCCACACTGGCGCCCATCTCCTATAGTCTCAGGTTCATTCTCCTCTGGTACTCAACTCCCATATCCGGCTTCAACTTTCAATGTTATCCATCTCCCTTTAGTCTCATGTTTATTTCCCACTGATATCCTTTTTACACAGTCCCAGGTTCACTCCCCACTGGTGTACACCGCCCTGATTCCCAGGATCAACCCCCACTGTTGCTAAACTCCCATAACTTTGCCGGATATTGTCGGGTTTCGGCTAGTGCGGGGCGGTCCTTGGCAAGCTTAAGGACCACGGTCCTACGGTCCTTGGGAAATGAAGACCGCAAGGACCGGTCCTAGGACCGGTCCTTTTCGACATTGAACATTCCTGAGAGACTGTTGGAAATTCGAACCGGTTTGACCTTTGAGACCATGGGATCGTTCATTCTTGAACCGTTAAAGACCGCTACACCGATGAAAACCGTGGTCTACAGGAGTAAAACACACGGAGTAGTCACACTCATTTCAAATTGTAACCTAATTAGAGAAGAGGATTGATGCCTTCTTTATTTGCTCACCGTACTTCATTGTTACTTCGATAATTTAATAAAATTTGAAATTTATCCCCATTAACGGAGATAATGGCATCGCCCAAGGCGTTGATCGAGTTGTTCGTGGCGTTGATACACACACGCAACTCCTACCCCCCCCCCCCCCCCCCCACACACACACACACATTAGAGGGCAGCGAGCATTGAAGAGTAAGAGAGAGACGTGAAGTTATAATAAGAGGGGGTGGATGAGGTAATAAGAGGGGTCGATGGTGACTTTTCGCCAGATCTAACAAACTCAGCTACCCATTCATTGCTGAGTAGACAGGGATTCAGAAAAAAATCGACTGCACCCGGGATCGATCTCTGGCCCTTTGCGTATAAAGAGAGTGCTCTATCAACTGAGCTATCGGGGTCCCCAAATATTCTATTGGACTTTTTTAAAATTCAGACGTTATAACTGGGTTTTTTGGAAGGAAGAAACTAATGAAACTCATATTATTTGATTAGTAAAAACACCAACGAAATTTTAATATTATTGTATTATTTTAAATGACAACACTGCGATAGAAAGGAGTGGTGACAAGAGATGGACAAAAGAAAACAAAAAATCGGATTTGCTACTTGCTAGGTTCGACACACACACACACACACACACACACACACAAACACACACATCTTTAGTAGTCACATACATTTCAAACAATAACCCATTAGAGAAGAGGGGTCATGCCTTCACCATAGATCATTGTCATTGCGATCATTATGGTGTAGTAAATTTTGAAATTTACCCCGTATAATGGAATCGTCCAAGGCGTGCGCCTCCTGTTCCCCCCATCTCACACACGAAAGGGCGGTTTGCGGAGTGGAGGTTGGTGGTCGTCTGCCTGTATGGTCGCTGTGTCGTTTAGTGTATGGCAAAGGGGGTGGGTGCGATTAATTAAGTGGGATGGGTGGTGATTGGTGGAAGATAGGCAACCGAAGCAACGAATCGCTGGGGCAGGGTTGCCAGTTTGGCATTTTAAATGCCAGATTCCAAAAATCTGGCATTTTTGAAAACCGTTTGGCATTAGAAAAATCATTTGGCATTTGGCATTTTCATTTGGCATTTTCTTTTCTTGTATATTATACTTCAAATGACACCTTTTCTTAATTATTTCTAAACGCGTAAAAACAAACATCTTCACATTTCTTTTTCATTCTTAAAATCCAACCGTGGTATAGTGGTTTAGCACTCCACTTAGTAGTCAGTAGGTAAATAATTACCCCAACAGGAAATTTAGTATAATTCAAAAAAAAAAAAAATAAATAAATAAATAAAAGAAAAAGAAAAGAAAACACGCCACCAGGATATGATAGTAAATTGTCTATCAAAAGTGAGTAGTTTTCTTAGTGGGGGTGGGAGTCAACAGACTTTGGCATCTTTTTTAGTGTTTTGGCATTTTTGAGTCTTCCCCTGGCATTTTGTTGAAAAATAATCTGGCAACCCTGCGCTGGGGAAGTAGTAGGCTATGGCGCGAGACCGTAGGACCGTGGTCCTTGTAAGGACCGCCCCGCACTAGTTGAAAGGTGATAAGAAGTGAGGACCGCCGCCGATCTTCCCCTATGGGACCGGTCTTCGGTTCACAGCTAAAAGACCGTCGGACCGCGGTCTAGACCGGTCTTCAGCGCGGCACTAGTTTCGGCGGGTTTCGGCGGGTTTCGTAATAAAGCACTAATTCTTTTTTACGAAACCCGCCGAAACCGGCAGATAACCTTAGTCTCAGGTTCACTCCCGACTGGTGTACACTTCCCTGAGTCTCGGGTTCACTCCGCACAGTTGTCTACTTCCCATAACTTTGCTGGATATTGTCGGATTTCGGCGGGTTTCGGCGGGTTTCGGCGGGTTTCGTAAAAAAGCACTGGTTCTTTTTTACGAAACCCGCCGAAACCCAGTCCCAGGTTCACTCCCCAATGGTGTACACTTCCCTGAGTTCTGGGTTCACTCCCCAGTGCCACCTACTTCCCATAACTTTGTCGGGATTCGTCGGGTTTCGTCGGGTTTCGGCGGGTTTCGGCGGGTTTCGTGGGGTTTCGGCGGGTTTCGTAAAAAAGACACACCGCAGAGAAAAGTCTACGTTCCGTCTTTTTTTGTTTCGGATCCTAAAATTTAAAATTCTAAAATCAACCTATACAAACCCTTGACGTCTAAAATGTGAAATAGTATCAAGAACAAAAAACAAGCGGATTTTAACGACTTCCAATGACCTTAATTACGTGTTCTATCTATTATATCAACATGAGGGGCTAGTCACAGTCGAACACAAGATAACTTTCAATACACGCAGCACATTACGTGTTCTATCTACAATAGCTATCTATTATATTAACAAGGGGGGGGGGCGGTAACTGTTAGAACGTCACAGTCCAGCACACGATTACTTACGAACACTCTCAGCTTATTACGTGTTATATCTATAATAACTATCTATTATTATATCACAATGACGGGTACCTGTTAGAATGTCACAGTCCACGAAATGATTACTTACAACGACAAACATAACACAATACTTATTCTATCTATAATATCTATCTATTATATCACTATGACGGGTACCTGACAGAATGCCACAGTCCACCATACGATTACGTTCAACTACACAACAATTTCATATCCTGCTTAGGCTGTAAACTGAGAGAATTCATTTTCGTCTCTGCTTGGTCCCAGTTCGTGAAAAACCAGTGTGTCATAGAAGCAAAACGGGCCGGAATGGAAAAGGAATACACACAGTTTACAGGCTAATTTTCAACCTGATAGAAATGGAGTTGGATCTCTCTCAAACAATCTTTTGGACACCTTAACCATTGAACTATCAAGGTCTGGTAAATCGCGTATTTTAAAAAAATGGCCCAGAAGACTCAAGAGATTTAACTGACTGTCATCTTGGCAAAAACGATCTGTCGAACCTGGGACGTCGCGAGCCAAACAAAACACAAATTATCCTACTTAATTCACTTAGTAAATGACAAAATACACAAGTTGTCTCCGACTGATGAAAATAAGACATAATTACAGGTTTAGAAAAGTACTTCCTCGAACTGATGCTGTGTGACTAGAGAATTTACTCACAACATTCCGCCAGTCGGATTTCACAAACCAAATAAACAAAACAATGTTTAATCTTAAGCGTTTATAGTTTGATTAAATAAAAAAAAATAACAAAGAGCTGAGTGATGTCAATTTCGTTTTATCTATAGACAAGTCATATGAAATGAATAAGTAGTACTCACTATAAGGTTGAATAGCTGCATCTTTATGGACTGTAGCGAACAACTAAATTCAAAGCTATAATCGCCGTTATTATAATGGTAAATTCCCGCGTTCATCCGTCTACGTAAGCCTACACTGGCCCACATATTACGTTGATTGACATAAAGAAACCACGCCCCTAGGACAGTCGTCATAATGTAAATAATGGCAGTGATTGCTTAACCTAGCAAGCTACACAGATTTTACTATCGATGGGAGACAAAGAGATCTATCGCTGGTAAGTACAGAGAGATGAAAAGTGAACTTCATTTGTTTGTGTGTGTGTGTTTGTGTGTGTGTGTGTGTGTGTGTGTGTGAGAGAGAGAGAGAGAGAGAGAGAGAGAGAGAGAGAGAGAGATTTTCTTTGTTAGCTGAGTTAATGTATGGCAAATGTTCAGAAATAAATGTTTAAAATGAATTAAATTGTATTTACTGTGAACGCGCACGTGTGTGCTTTGAAGAAAGAATGATAGGTATAGACACACACACACACACACACACACACACACACGCATATATATATATATATAATATATATATATATATATATATATATATATATATATATATATATATATATATATATATATATATATTGTGATGGGCTATTCTAGAAGTTCTAGAATGTGAACATGCAAATTAATCCAGTGAGCGCAATATATTGATTTGTGTGCGTGTTCGTGTGTGTGTGTATGTGTGTGTGTGTGTGTGTGTGTGTGTGAGTTTTTTTGCGTGTTAGCCTTCCATCCCTTTCGAGCAAGTCATTTTTACTTCTTTGAGTTTGGATGTCACTACTATTTGGTACCTGGGGATCGGTTATCAGGTTGGTCTTCACACTTTCCACCCAATCTGGTAGCACTTAGTAAGCTTGGTTACGTTCCCTTTTCACCACATTTTGGTAATTTGAGGTTCCTGAGGAGTTGTCAAATGTGACCCTCCGCCTCGAAACGGTATTAAGTCGGATTTTTCAATTTTGGGTTTTGGTACCCAATCATAGCTTATATTATACTTAAAATTTTGATACCAAATTTATAAAATTATGATTATTCATTGCCCAACTATGACCGTTTGAAGTAGGGAGAGTGTAAAAACCAAGTTTTGAGAAAATCGACTGAAGTAAGGCACCGTTTTCACACATAATCAAATCAATGGGCAAAGATAACTCCTCAGATACGGGCATTGATAATTTGACGAGAGTAGTAAAATTTGCAGAGACGCCGATTTTCAATTTGACTCACAGGAATTTCAGACACCACTCGGAGGAATTTCAATGCCGAAAGAGGAATTTCCGCACACACAAAAAGGGAATTGGGATGATATTTGGTATTGTGTTTACATATTGTATAGATCTAAATAGATAACTGATTACAAATATTTTCTGATATATGAACACATTGCCAAATGCAACACCAAAGTTTCCTTATTTCAAGTGAAGAAAAGCTCTAAAACATAATGATGGTAGTGAGGATGATGTTGTGTTGGTGGTTGTAGTATAGTAGTAGTAGTAGTAGTAGTAGTAGTAGTAGTAGTAGTAGTAGTAGTAGTAGTAGTAGTAGTAGTAGTAGTAGTAGTAGTAGTAGTAGTAGTAATAGTAGTAGTAATAGTAGTAGTAGTGATGGTGATGATGTCATAATGGATGTTGTAGTAGTAATAGTAGTGGTAGTGATGATGATGTGGTGGTGATGGTGGTGGTGAATGTGGTTGTTTAGTGGCAGTGGTTGTAGTAGTAGTGATGATGTGGTGTTGGTGGTTGTAGTAGTAGTGGTAGTGATGATGATGTGGTGTTGGTGGTTGTAGTAGTAGTGATGATGTAGTGGTAGTGGTTGTAGTAGTAATGACGATGTGGTGGTGGTGGTTGTAGTAGTAGTGGTAGTGATGATGATGTGGTGGTGTTGTTTGTAGTAGTAGTGATAATGATGTGGTGGTGGTGGTTGAAGTAGTAGTGGCAGTGATGATGCGGTGGTGGTGGTGATTGTAGTAGTAGTGGTCGTGATGAAGATGCGGTGGTGGTGGTTGTAGTGTGTGTGTGTAGTGTGTGTGTGTGTGTGTGTGTGTTTGAGAGAGAGAGAGAGAGAGAGAGAGAGAGAGAGAGAGAGAGAGAGCTAAAAGTGCATTAAGTGATAAGTAGAGCAACACGAATTTTAAAAACCAACGAGGCTAAAGTTTGACGTCAAAGTATTTGTTATTAGCTATTATTGGCAAGTGCAGCCTTGGAAATTGTGACTCTCTGAGAGAAAGTCAACTCTCGTTTTGAATGTTTCACTGATAGTTGCTTTTTTAAACTTTAAATATATATAACTTATCTTCAATACTTATATTGAATTATTATGTTTTCATGTAGAATAATGATTGTAGTTTATAAAACAACCAAAAACTGAAATTTGATCATTTTGACCATTTCCACTTTAAAACCGGTTTTCTTCGTTTCCCAAATCCCGACTAAATACCGTTTCGAGGCGTAAGGTCACAAATGATAGTGGACAAGAATTCACTGCAAGACTATTTCGGTCGAAAATGGGCCCTAGTGGTTGTGATGATAACAATAAATTCCTCAGAGCCTTCCTTAACTACAAAAAACCCTAAACCAGACTGCAATCATTTACCAGCACAGACAAATTCGACCTACATATTCAGGATTTTCATTCGCTCACAACCTCATGTGCTATCAATGTGCTATGAAGTGTTGGCCAACAAAGGAGAAACACTATGCATATGTTTCACAAGGTTATCTGAGGCTATAAGTGAGCTTAATAAATGAATACCCCCCCCCCCCTCAATGTGGGTGACACATGCTTTATCCAGAATCAAACCAAGGTAACGCATTTTGGCAACTCCCTAGAAATAAACATTTTAGTTGATTTAAATTGTGTGTGTGTGTGTGTGTGTGTGTGCGTGTGTGGTGTGTGTGTGCAGTCATTAAAATTCCAGGGACGCCGGAAATGTGTCCCATGATGCTCCGATGACATCCCTTTTCGCTAGCGGTGAGAGATTTGCATCCTGGGCTGCTTGATCTGAATGGCATCGGTAATCCGGAAGAATTGCTCACCGCAAGAAATTTGCATATTTTCTAAAATAATTATGATGCTTCTCCGCAGATAGTGAAAAATATTCTGTTGCGACAGCGAGCGCTATGGAACCCGAAGAACCGAAATACATCAATATAGAATCTTCCATGCGTCATTCTCCATCTTACAAACTCTTCCAAATCTCTGGAAGAAATGTGATCTTTGAAAATGCTTAGATCGATAATTCCAAACACGCTCTCACTTTGATGTTCATCTACAACTTGATACAGCATGTCGTTATCATCAGAATCTGATTCTGATAGCTCATCCATCACATCATATACAGATTGCACAATTTTATTTCACTTCGAGAATTGGGAGTGGCGGTTCTTTTTTTCTGAACACACTTGATTGACTACATAACTCTCGTTAGCACATTTCAAAACAGCTCCATCATTCTGATCAACTACTCTACTATCACTACTAATACAAACAGCACTTTAGGTTTCATTAATCTGACACCACTGCGAGAACAATTTAGAATCAAATTGCCTTCATATTTTTTTTAAATTCGTTATGAAAATATTTTTGATCAGAAGATGGCTTCAAAACGCTGTATTCTTAAAGAACGCAATTTAAAAAAGACGCTTTGGATTTCTATCCTTGTTTACAATAATAAACAAAAATAGAACTAACACTAAAGATGACCGCTCATTGTATTTTTATAATAGCCAACAACGAATCCTGACCTCATAACGAAAGTCTAAATTTTATATATATTTTTTACTTGTCAACCCCTAAACTAGGTGTAAATATATGGAATAACTAAAAAACTACTGGATGGATTTTAAAAATTAAAAAATTTAAAGGAAATTCAATAAATTCTCCAAAAAATTGAAATACTATTATCGTGGAAGTTTTTATTTGCCTTTCTTCTGGTGCCAACCTTTAACCATAATCTTGCTTAAGAAATTTTTGGACCGTATTGGAGGTTATCTTAATTTATCGATACAGTGGAATCCTGATATTGGAGTTGACTTTTAAATTGTTGACTTTATACGGATTCCTCTGTATCATTCAGTTTAAAGTTTGTTCTTTTTTAAAAATTCTGGTGAAAATGAAAATAATCTGTTTGGCAGTGTACTACACCCATAATATTTACCAAAAGTGTTCATGAATTAATAAAAACTGCACCTTTAAAAAGGCCCATTGATATTATCCGTTGATCTACTCATCACGCAAAACCCCCGTTTGAATTGCGTTTTGATTTTGATTTTCTTCTATCCTCACCAGTTCTAATCTACTGCTGTAACTGCTCTTTTGATGAGGGAAAGGCAAGTAGATATAATTGGATGAATTAAGAAAAAAAATGTGACAAAACACAACAATAAAAGAAAACCTATAAAGGATTGATAAACACACACACACACACACACACACACACACACACACACACACACAATTCGTAGGGAATGAGTTGCTCTATTCTTCATCAGGTTAATTTGAGCCAATTTTCATGTCATACCTAACAAGTTAGCTGATTGTTTTCCTTTCTATTACAAGGACTCGCCCATGTACTCGTATAAATCTGAGTGAAGTAAAGCATTGCATGTAAAGCAGCTTATCAAAGGAAATAATGCGGTCCATACTTTTGCGGTCAATGTAACCCTCTCCAACACTAAAAGACATTCATCGAAGACAAAGGGACATATTATATACGAAGTGGTTATTCAGTATCAGATACTGAATAGTGCTTTGCCACTAGTCAGTATCCATAAGGAACTCTTTTTTATAGTGAGATTGAAAAGTGCGACAATCTCGGTTGAATGTAAATAAACTGCTGACCAACTTCCAGATTGAACACGTGCAGTAACTGACAGCCCGATTCAAAGTTGTAAAGACATTTTGATAGTAATTTTTTAATTTCTGCTATTGTGCAATTAACATAGTTCAAGATATCAAAGTAAGAGTGGCATTCAAATACATTTTTAAATGTCAAAATAGACATGATTAAATGTCACGAAAAGTTCAGTGACACCATGGCTTGGTGGATATAAGCTGTTTGACTCTGAGCTTATGGTTCGAGAGTTCAAATCCCGGCAGGGATAACTTTTTTTCCCCCCAATATTATTAAAATTCCTTCTGTCTATTGATATTTTTTAAAATTTTGTTCTAGTAATTTTTTTTGCTTGCAATATATTTTAATGTTGATATTATACTATTGTGTTCTTTTATTATTATTATTATTATTATCATTATTATTATTATTATTATTATTATTATTATTATTATTATTATTATTATTATTAATTATATAATTATATTATTATATTATATTATTATTATTATTATTATTATTATTATTATTATTATTATTATTATATTATTATTATTATTATTATTATATTATTATTATTATTATTATTATTATTATTATTATTATTATTATTATTATTATTATTATTATTATTATTATTATTTGTATCTACACTATTATTATATTATTGTTTTTTTTTTTAAATCAAATATGTTTGATATATTTTTTAAAACAGTTATAATTTATCATATCTTTATTAGATATCTTTATATAATCTCGCTGTTGTTTTTCATTGATGTGCTCTTCTATTGTTTATTACTTTTTAAAATCTTGCTTTATTCTGTTTGTCTCATTTGTTGTTGTTGTTGTTTGTTTGTTTGTTTGTTTGTTTTTGTCATCTAAGACAAACACGATTCGTTAAAAATATGTAGCCAGACTTTCTGCCATTTTTAATTGAGCGATGTACTTCCATGAATTAATTGCCGTATTATATTAAAATTTACGTGATAATAATAATAATAATAATAATAATAATAATAATAATAATAATAATAATAATAATAATAATAATAATAATAATAATAATAATAATAATAATAATAATAATAATAATAATAATAATAATAATAATAATAGATACTGAATATTAGACTACAATTGACATCTATTTACTGAATAACACGTGGTATTTTTAGGGGTGTTTCTTTTTTTACGAATCACGCCGAAACCCGACAAAGTTATGGGAAGTAGGCAGCAGTGAGGAGTGAACCTGGGACTGGGTTTCGTAAAAAAAAAAGCAATTACTTTTTTTTAGAAAACCCGACAATATCCGACAAAGTTATGGAAAGAAACTAGGCAACAGTGGGGAAGTGAACCCGAGACTCAGGGAAGTGTACACTATTGGGGAGTAAACCTAAGTCTATGGTTTCTTCGACGGGTTTTGGCGGGTTTCGTAATAAAGTAAATGCTTCATTCTCGTCTGGTACCCAACTCCCATAGTCCGGCTTCATTTCCCACTGGTATCCATTTTCCATAGTCCCAGGTTCATTTCCAAGGTTATCCTCTTCTCACAGTCCCAGGTTCACTCCCAACCAGTGTGCACTTCCCTGAGTCCCGGTTCATTGCCCAATTGTGCCAACTTCCCATAACTTTTGACAATTTCGGTAGGTTTCGAAATAAAAGTACATTTTGAGCTCACTGTCCACTGGTATCAGCCCCTCGCAGTCCCAGGTTCAATCCTCATCGGTGTCCAAATCCCAGATTCACTCTCCACCGCTGCCTGCTTCCCATAACTTTGTCGGGTTTTGGCGGGTTTCGTAAAAAAGTAATTCCCCCTCCCCCTTGGTATTGCTTTATTTAAAAATCCAGAGTCCCAGGTTCACTCCCCATTAGTGTACATTTCCCTGAATCTCAGGATCACCCCCCCCCCCCCCACTGTTACCTACTACAATAACTTTGTCGGATATTGCCAGGTTTCGTCGGGTTTTATAAAAACGTAATTGCTTTTATATGAAACTCGTTGAAACCCGCCGAAAACCAGAGTCTCAGGTTCACTCCCTACTGGTGTGCACTTCCATGAGACTCAAGTTAACCCCCCAATGTTGCTTACTTCCCATAACTTTGTCGGATATTGCCGGGGTTCGTAAAAAGGCAATTGCTTTTATATGAAACTCGCTGAAACCCGCTGAAAACCAGAGTCTCAGGTTCACTCCTCACTGGTGTATACTTCCATGAATCTCAGGTTCACCCCCCCCCCCCACTGTTGCCTACTTCAATATTGCCCGATTTCGTCGGGTTTCGTAAAAAAGTAATTGCTTTTATGTGAAACTCGCTGAAACCCGCCTAAAACCAGAGTTCTAGGTTCACTCCCCAATGGTGTACACTTCCATAAATCTCAGGTTCACTCCCCACTGTTGCCTACTTCCCATAATTTTATCGGATATTGCCGGGTTCCGTAAAAAGGTAATTGCTTTTAGGTGAAAGTCGCTGAAACCGGCCAAAAACCATAGTCTCAGGTTAACTCCCCACTGGTGTACACTTCCCTGAGTCTCAGGTTCACTCCCTACTGTTGCATACTTCCCACAACTTTGTCGGATATTGCCGGGTTTCGTAAAAAAGTAATTGCTTTTATGTGAATCTCACTGAAACCCGCCGAAAACCATAGTCTCAGGTTCACTCCCCACTGGTGTACACTTCCCTTAGTCTCAGGTTCACTCCTTATTATTTGCCTACTTTCGATAACTTTGCCCCATTCTGTTGGAATTTGGCGCATTTCGTAAACAAAAAGTAATTGCTTTTTTTTTTTTTACAAAACCGGCAGAAACCCAGACCCAGGTTCACTCCCCACTGGTGTACACTTCCCCGAATCTCAGGTTCACTCCCCACTGTTGCCTACTATCCATAACTTTCTCGGATATTGCCAGGTTTTATCGGGTTTCGTAAAAAAGTAATTGCTTTTATATGAAATTAGCTGAAGCCCACCGAAAACCATAGTCTCAGGTTCACTCCCCACTGGTGTACACTTCACTGTCTCAAGTTCAGTCCCCACGCTTTGCCTACTTTCTACAACTTTGCCGCATATTGTCGGGTGTCGTAAAAAAATTAATCCCCCCCCCCCAATTTGTTATTGCTGTTTTACAAAACCCAGAGTCCCAGGTTCACTCCCCACTGGTGTACACTTCCCTGAATCTCAGGTTCATCCCCTCCTCCCCCCCCCCTTACACACACACACACACATACACACATACGCTGCTGCCTACCTCCCATAACTTTGTCGGATATTGCCAGGTGTCGTCGGGTTTCGTAAAAAAGTAATTGCTTTTTATTGCGAAACTCGCCCAAACCAAGTCCCAGGTTCACTCCCCATGGGGGTACAATTCTCTGAGTCCCAGATTCACTCCCACAGCTGCCCTCTTCCCATAACTCTGTGAGGTTTCGGAAAAAAAAACACCGTATTATAGTGCAAAACCACTACTCAGTGTCAGATACTGAATAGTACAAAACCACTATTCAGTATCAGATACTGAATAGTAGAAAAACCACTATTCAGTATCAGATACTGAACAGTGCTAGCCTATTATATTTTCATCTGATAAATTGGTATGAGACATTTGGCGATCGCGCCGTGTTGTTTGTTAACAAGTAATTAATGTCAAGCACGTCTGCCCAGACTGAAATGTGTAGCACGACGAAACAAAACACACAATGAATTGAATTGCAAACTTAGCTAAGTAATGATGAGGTTATGATGAACAACTATTATATATTTTGATATAAAAATGTGCAAAGACTTCATCTGACATGACATTGCAACGCCATATCATATGTTGTAGTGGTTGTAGGGATGATGGTGTGATGGTAGTGGTTGTGGTAGTGGTGGTAGGGATGATGATGTGGCGGTAGGGATGATGACGTTGTAGTAGTATCGGTGGTTCGGATAACAGGCAGGCCTACCAGAATTTCAAATTTCAGTGACATTTTACGTATAATAGAGACTTTCAGCAGATCATTTTGGACTTAAGACCTATCTATCACATGATCGCTGTCCTATTTAAAATTGGAAAACACCATGTGACGTGTGCAAAATTTAGATCACGCATTCAAAACAATAGTCTGGCCGCATGTGGTAAAACACGTGCTCCTGCCTTTGACCTCTCACCTTCCATAGCAAATTATAGAAAAAAATATCCATTAAAATGTGGCTGTCGGGTGGCAAAATAAACACATACTCATAAATACTCAATCGTGCATCAAATATTGTCTAGATGTTGATAATTTATTAAACAAATGGTGAAATTTATCAAAAATAAATGTCAATCTATTTTTAGACCAGGGTAAAGTTAATTATTCAAAAATTAATGCGCTTGTGTGAACAAAACAAGAACTATCTGTAACCAGATTTTCAGAATAATATAGACACATATGTTGAATTTAACTACATTAAAATTTTATTTACACATGTTTGTTTTAACTGAAAGTGTATTATCTATAATTTAAACAACAAAGACAGAAGATCTATTTTGGGCGCAACGTTGTCCGGCTTCTAACGTTCCTAATCAGCAGCAATGAACAACCGGAGATCAAATAATTCAAAGGTACGGTTTCATTTTCAGTGTTTGAGTTTGTAATCTGCATCGATTGCATAAGAGAAGGTAAACATTTAGTTAAATGTTAACAAGTAGTAGCTTTCCGGTCTTTAACTTTGGATGTTTCACTCGCATAATTCTAGAATGCTTTGTAGATGTTTTTCATCTAGTCTACGATTCACTTCGCATTGTCAGTCATTATCTTAGACAGCTCCACTCACTGAGATTCTCACTTACAAAGTTGACGTCTCCTTCGCTCATGTCTGCTTCATGTTCAAGCAGTGACTGATTCTGATACTGTTTGAGGAGACACACTTTTTCATAATAATAGTTGGATAATATTTTTAAATTGTCGTGTTGTGGGTAACAGCTACAATCTAGAACGTGTGGTGTATCAATTCAATCATAATTTCACCCCCCCCCCCCCCCAAAAAAAAAAAAAAAGAAAAAAGCAGAACCCCCCATTAGTAGGTTGGAATGTCAACAGAAACAAAAATAATTTTTTTAAAAGAATCAATAAGTAAAATAAAAGAAATCCCATCTGTCGTAGTGCGTGGCTTTCACCACTTTCAACTGGCAAAAGTCTAGCCTAGTCGTATTATTCACTCTCGCCTTGTCCTTGCAATATGTTCCGAGTTCGGAACAACCTTTAGGTCTTTTGATACCTGCCGACGTGCACTTATTTGCAGGTCTGTTAATCCAATTCACTATTGGCTCATTGTTGTAATGGCTTTTTTTTAATGACACAAAATTTTGCCCATAACAAAAATATTAAACTAGTCCTATAATAGCATTCGTATGTCAGACCTGCATATATGTACACGTCGATACCTGCTCATTGCTGGAAAAGTAACAAATAAGGGATCCTTGCTACTGACCTTCAATATCTTAAGTTATTTGCAGGAGTTAAGGTGGTAGCCGCTTTGCCACAAAATACTTTATTGTTGATTTTATTTTGTTTTGTTTTTTTTGCTTAGAGTGTGGGGAAGGAATGGCAGAGTGGGGTGAAGGATGAAAGAATGAGAGGGGCAGGTGGAAGAGGGGAAAGGGGGGTGGGGAGGGAGATTAAAAAAACAACAACCAAATTCTCCTCCTCAAACCCTTGTCGCATCTTTGATATTTGAAAGGTGTCAAACTATGACACTTAGCATCTTCTAAGCTGTTTCGCCTTATTTGACAAGTGTGAGAAAGATAAAATGCTTTTTATTGTAAGATGCAGGGAGGAGGGTCAAAGTAAATTTCTATCTTGGGCCCCTCACTGTGCTATATTTTTTAATAGTGTGTAAATTTAATGAGTGGTTTTAAAAATTAAGACTATCCCCCTGGTTCTAGAAAAATGAATATACCAAAAAAGTATGAATTTTTGTGTGTTTTGAGGAGGGGGGGGGGAGAGAGAGGGGTTGTTGGTTTTTGTTAAAGTTTTATACACATCCCTATAAGTTCAATCAATTTTTGGGGGTAATGATAGAGGGGCCTGATACTGCAGCTTATTACGAATTTACATTGGGTTGATATTAAAAATAAACCTCTCTGATTACTTTAGATTACCTACTTTTGATTTATTTTTAGCCCATTTCTTTCATCACCGCCAGTAATCAAGAGTCTTAATAACAAGAAGCTTCTAGGAGTTTGTCATACATATAAAATACTATATATGTGAAATGTGTCTTATTTAGATTTTGCCTACGGAATGATAAGAAAGCTCTCTCAATTGATGGGGTTAAAAAAATAAATTTAGATCAGATATTTTATTTGACTTTAAAGTGAAATGAAGAGGCATTAATTTTTCAGTTTATTCGAATTGGCTACTGTGACCAAAAAGTTAATAAAAGAAAACATGTCTTCAATTAAGTCTCTGATGAAATGAGATCTGACACAACGGTTTTACAAACTTGTGGTATCTGAGGTCTAGGTTCATTGTTTTTCTAATGTTTTTATTGAATATAAGCAAGATATTTAAGACATAGGTCAAAACACTAAACGGTATTTCACCTTACATTGAAATGTGTGGTCCTTTAGTGTCATGAGGCTCATGGAGCTAGAGTTATTCCTGTTTCTGTAACACGAAGCAACAAACTTTAACTCTCTGAATAAGTTTACATATATTAGACCCATCTATCTATTCAAACATTGCTATATTAATTTCAAATTTTCATTCAATACCAATTGTTTAATAAATCCATTGAAAATAATAGAAATGTGGTAATTATAGCTCTTGTTCATTGTTAGCTCTATATGAATATCATTCAATGACTGAGTGTGAGATGATATTGCTTTCTATGTTTCTAACCAAGAGAAAACGATGTGGACTGCCATAATTATTCCAACTGAATCCAAAACTATTTTTTAGATTTAAATAACATAACAATCATTAGCCTCCGCATTTCTTGAGATATTGGTGTGCAGTCCTGGAAGCATTGCCCTGCCCACATTCTGGCAATTAACCAATCAATATTCACG
>NC_088373.1:22018045-22024042 GCF_034508935.2 Berghia stephanieae | reverse complement strand
ACCATTGAAAGTTGAAGAAAAATAGAGAGTTTGGTCCAGAAAGAATGAACCCTTACATATAGTGGTGGGCGCCAGGGGTAGTGAACCGGGGAATCAGGGAATTGCCACCTGGGGATTAACCTGTGAATATTAAAAAAGGATATCGTGGGAAAAAAATCCACTTAAATCCCAATGGTACCCTCTCCTTTGTCCCAGATTTAATTTTTTGATTTTTTTTCATAATCCCAGGTTCACCCCACTGGGCCCCCCCCCTTAGTGTAAGTTCTTTTCTTCGGGTACCAAACACTCAATCCGGGCTTCAATTTTCAATGGTACCCATTCCTTTTAGTTCCGGGTTTATTTCCCACAAAATACCCTGTTTAATGCCCAGGTTACTCCCAGGGGCGACCTCCTATGGGGTCATTCTTTTTTTGATACCAAGCTCAATACCGCTTCAACTTTCAATGGTACCATCCCCTTTTTAGTCCGGGTTATTTCCACTGATTCTTTTTACATATTCCGGTTAACTCCCAGGGGTTGCAATTTCCCCGACCCATGTTCACCCCCCATGGCGCCCACTCCCTATAGTGTGGGTTCATTTTTTTTCTGGTACCAAACACTTATCGGTACTTTCAATGGTTCCATCCCCTTTTGCCCCAGTTTTTTCCATGATATCCTTTTACATAGTCCCAGGTTCACTCCATCTGGCGCCCACTCCTATAGTGTCGGTTCTTTTCCTCGGGTCTGAACTCCCATATCCGGCTTCAACTTTAAAATGGTACCCTTTCCCCTTAGCCCCAGGTTTATTCCCATGAAACCTTTTTACAAGCCCCGGGGTTAAATCCCCCGGTTGCAAATTCCCTGAGCCAGGTTATCCCCACGGCGCCACCTTTTATAGTGTCGGGTTCTTCTCTTCGGGTACCCAACTCCTAAGTTGGGCTGGGAACCACGTTATCCTTCCCCCACAGTCCCGGTTAACCCCAAATTGGTGTGTTTCCCCCAGTCTCGGGTTCACTCCAAACTGGCGCCCCTTTCCCCTATAGCTCATTTTTCATTCTCCTCGGTACCAACCCCCATTCTTTTTCAACTTTCAATGGAAACCATCTCCTTTAGTCCCATGTTTTATTTCCCTTATATCCTTTTTACCAGTCCCGGTTCACCCCCCACTGGTGTACACCCCCCTTCCCCAGGATCAACCCCCACTTTTGCTAAACCCCCATAACTTTGCCGGATATTGTGGGGTTTTCGGCGGGTTTCGGCGGGTTTGTAAATAAAGCACTAATTTTTTTTTACGAAACCCCCCAAAACCGGCAGATAACCTTAGTTCAGGTTACTCCCGACTGGTGTACATTTCCTGAGTCCGGGTTCACCCCCCACAGTTTTATTTCCCAAACTTGCTGGATTTTTCGGGTTTGGGGCGGGTTTGTAAAAAAGCAAACTGGTTCTTTTTTAAAAAACCCCCCGAAACGCCCCGGGTTTATCCCCCCCTGTGTAACTTCCCATTCTGGGTTCACCCCCCAGGCCACCTATTTCCCCATAACTTTGCGGATTCGTGGGGTTTTCGTCGGTTTCGTGGGGGTTTTCGGGGGGGTTTCGGGGTTTCGAGGGTTTCGGGGGTTTCGTAAAAAGACCACCGCTTTTACTACCGTTTCTCAGTATCGACAATATCGTTTAAGCGCTAAATTCCCAAGTACTTCTTAAAATCTTCTGGAGGATATCATTAAGCCCACCCTTAGGAAAGCAACGATAAAATGAGAATAAATATATATCAGTGATTTAAATTTTAAAAATTTGAATATTTCTTAAAAAATGGCTTCATTTCGATAGACAGATTGTATTGCCCTTCCGGTCAGTCGCAAAGATCCATTTCAACTTCCATTCCCTACTTTAAAATGAAGCCATTTTTCCCCCCAAATCAATTTGGAATCATGATGTTAAAAGTTTGGTGGTCCTTATGATGTATGTTTTTTATATTTTGGTGTTTTTGTGAAGGGGAGGGAGCAGAGGTAATAATAAAGTTTACACTTCCCCAAAAGAGTGATGTTTTTTTTATCAATCGGCATTCCATTTCTTCAATTGCCCCAAAAAAAATGTTGACATGTATTCATACGCAAAAATGATTTTTTTAAGATTCCCACCCAGCAGCTTTTAAATCTGTAATTAAAAAAAAATGAGTAAAAATATTTAGAATCCTTGAATAAATAATTGTTTATTCAACGGTTTAAAGTTTTTATTAACGATTACTTTTAACTAAGAAAGATGGGTTTTTTTTGGGGAGGGGTGAATAATATTCAACCTAAGTCCTCCTTTAAAAAATTTTAAATTTAAAACTATGAAATATCAAGTGGTTTGCTCAATAAAAGGATGCACTTTTTATTTACACTTTTTCATCGAGTTATATTTAGTCTCTCCGAAAAAAATTATATTGTATCTAAAAATGAAATTTTGGGTCTGTAATAATGACCCCTCTCAAAGTTGACTAACCGCTTTTGGGTTGAGTCCTTATAAGGACAATATAAAAATAGTAAACTGTTAGAAACAATAGAGAATAAAACTTCGCGAGAGGGGGGTTCAAAAGACTACCCAACTGTTTACAAGTCACCTGGCCCGTGGGGTTTAGCTCTACAGTCGACGCTCCCCCCCCTTTCTTTTGAAAGCGGTATAAAGCCCTGTTTTTTTCTGAACCCCTCTCCCGATTTTTGATTTTTCGACCCTCCATTTTTCGAAAAATTTTTATTTTTTTAAGATTTATGAAATTTTCCTACCATTTCTTTTTGTTATTAAATAAGTGCCTTCCCCATTTTTTTAAAGTTGATTCCTTTTAAAAAAATAAAATACGTTTTTTCCGATTAATTTCCACAAAAAGTGCTCAAAGAGCTTTCAAGGGGTCCTGACAACAGCAAAAATTAACATATAAAACATGTATGAGCTTGAAAGACGATTTTAAAATTTTTTTACAAAAAGACAACATTTTAACGATCAGGCTCATTTTCACTTGGTCGGGTGAAGTTTTTGGTAAAGGAAACCCCTTTTCCCAAAGTCTGAATTGCCCCGGGCGGGGCCAAAACGAATCCCCTAACGTGGGGAAGCATTTTCATACCACAGACCACATACCCGCCTATACTTCCGTCCCAACAAAAGTCTTGGTTGACAGTCTAACTTTCCCAACTTGTGTAACTTTTAAGTTTAAAATTTCCTTCGAATCTGGGGTTTTGAAACTTTGTAAGTTTGGCGTGTTTTTTGATATAAATCGATATAAAAGGTAAAAAGATTTTTCGTGATCTTGAACTGATGTATTACGGAAAGTTGGCTTTTTTTTGATCAAAATCGATACATAGGGTTAAAAAAATTTGTCGTTTATGAATAATCAAAATTAAATTAATATTTGGTTTAATTTGTTTCATAATCGATACAAAAGAAAAAAGATAGCGTGATTTTGGCAAAATGATGCAAAAATTAAAGGTTTGGCGTTTTTTGTTTCATAATCGTAAACTTTGAAAATGTTGGCTTGATTTTGATAATATCGGCTTGAAGTAAAAAATTGGGTGTTTTTAAAAAATCATACTGAGGTTAAAGATTCGCGTGAAAGATCAAAAACGAGCAAAGGTAAAAAGAATGGCGTTTTTTTTTTTGGAACATGATCGATTGTAAGGTCAAAGTTGGCAGATTTTGTACGTAATGAAAAATTGAGGAAAAAATCTTCCATTTCTGGTCAAGAATGCAAGAATTCAACCCCTTTGAAACATTAAGTTCCCCAAAATAAACGGGGATTATTATAGTCAGATTTTTTTTAATGGCGCGGTTTTTCGGGTTTCTCAGCTTCCCTCTTCAAAAAAAATTGTAAAAATTTGGTCAACCTCTGAACAATTTTTCTTAACTGAAATAGATTTTTGGGGCCGTATTTATGCCATATTAAAAAATTTTCTGCTTTAAGCCCCTTAAAAACTAAAAATTTAAACACGGCATAAAAAAAGAGAATTTTTACTCTTTTAAAAAAAAAAAGCAAGTGACGCACCAGGGTTGAAGAATTCACGTATTTTCCAAAAAATCGTGGGGTTTGGTCTGGGTTATAAGTTCACGTCATCTTTTTCCAAATAAAATAATTCGCTTTTAAGTGTTATAACATACACTTATTTAGTTTGTATTAAATTTTGAAATTTCTTTTATGGCTTTTATCTACATCTGTCGCAATTACCAAAGAATGTATGAAATCCCGCTTTAAAAACCCTTTGAAATAGTGATTTTAATCAATATTGTCAAAAATTTAAAAACTTGTTTATATAACTTTGGGGAAATTTTGGTCTATGCATGAAAGTTTTCACGGGCCTTAAAGGTTTTTAAAATATATAGGTCTTAAACCACGAACGATACGAATCTTATCATTCCACTCTCGTAAAGCTTCGAAAGAAATTTCTTAACTATCAATAAGTCATTAAAAAGGATGGCAAAGATTTGGAAAATTTTACAATCAACATGAGAAATACAAAAGAGATCACCGTGTAGAACGACGTGGCCGGAAAAGGATCGGATAACTTTGTATGGATATCATCAAAATGTATGGGGGGGCGTAAAATATAATCCAAAAAAAATTGCACGTTATAAAACAAGAAGAAAAAAGGCCATGGGTTCGGGAAAAAGAAACGTTTTTTTTTAATGTGGTGAGATTGGTTTTAAAAAGATCCGCCATTTTTTTCTCTCATTATCGAAAAATGCTGAGGTCAATCAAAGGTGTTTTAAGATCAAAATATCGTTGCTGCCCCCATGAAGCCCCGCTGTTTTTTTTGGGCAACGCTACCATTCCTGGCCCATGGTCATTTAAGGCTTAATTTTGGGAAATATAAAGCAGAAAAAGTTTCATGGTTTCAATCGACAGTAACTATCTGACCTTTTCAAATTAACTATCTCCTTTGAAAAAAAAAAATAACCAAAACGTGTTAATCAGGGGTTTTTACACGGGTTGCGCGACTTCCCCCCTATCCTGTGAGCGAATCCAATCGAGGTCTTGCCTATTGAGGGAAAAGATTGGGAGGAGGGAAAACCCAAATTTTTCCCTCAACGCGAGGCTAAATGTAAAAATAATAGATGAGAAAAGGTATGCCTAGAAAAATTCATTTTATATGATAGAGTGATGTCGGAATACCCCGTGTGTTTCTTCCCCCTTTTTGTCTCCTCGTCATCAGCAGGCATTGTTTGGCCAGTATTTCTTGGTTTTTTTGTTTTTGTTGTTTTTGTTTTTGTTTTTTTTTTTGTTGTATTTCTAAAAAAAAAATTTTTGGAGAACTTTTCCATAAGATGAATTTTACCGAAACCCATAAAAAAAAAAAGGTTTAAACAAAAATGTGATTATTGTTTAAAAAAATTTGGGCTATAAAAAGCCTTTTTATTTTTTTAAAATTTATGAAATTTTTTAATTTAAAACAAAAATTTATTCAAAGTTTATACAAAAATTTTTTTAGCTATGGTATTGGGGGGCCTAAAAAAAGAAAAAAAACATGCCTTTATTTAAAAAAAACGCTTAGTTTTTTCCTATTATAATTTCAGAAAGAAATACGTTTGATACATTCACTAACAAATTAGTAGTGGAGTAGTCAATAAGGGAGTATAGTAAATATAGTAGAGTAGTTTAGAGTAGTATAGGTAGTGCGTGTGGAGTAAGTGTTAAATAGAGTGTAGTACTCTAGTTTAGTAGAGTAGTGTATATAATAGTTGTAGTATTGAAGTGTAGTTAGTGTTATTTGTATATAGTATAGTGTTGTGTATAGAGTAGTGTAGTGTAGTAGAGTATAAATTTTGTAGTGAATAGAATTTAGTAGTATTATAGTGGTAGTAGTAGCAGTTGTATTAGTAGTAGTATTAAAGTAGTAGTAGTAGTAGTTTAGTAGTAGTAGTAGTAGTGTGTAGTAGTTGTTAGTGTAGTAGTAATAGTAGTAGTGTAAGCAGCAGTGGGAGTAGTAGAGTAGTAATATAGTAGTAGTTAGTATAGTGTAGTATAGTATAGTATAGTAGTAGTATTTGTAG
>NC_088373.1:22013387-22017945 GCF_034508935.2 Berghia stephanieae | reverse complement strand
TTTCTAAATATCGAAAAAATAATCGATTAAGCGCCCTAAATTAAACCAAGTACTTTTTAAAAAAATCTTCGGGAGTGATATCATTTAAACCCGCCCACCCCTTAGGGACCCAACGATAAAAACCCAAAATAAATATACTAACAGTGTTTAAACTTTTAAAAAAACCTTGAAATATTTCTTGAAAAATTCCCCTTCAGTTCTGATAGACAGTTTGGGTATTTTTCCTTTTTTTCCGGTCAGTCGCAAAATAAAAACCCTTTTCAACTTCCATTCCTACATTGAAATAAAAGCCATTTTTCCCCCCCAAATCAATTTGAAAATAAATGAGGGTTAAAAGCTTGGGTGTTCTTAGATCGGAATGTTTATTACAAATTTTGGGGGTTTTTGGGTTAAGGGGAGGGGGGGCAGGAGGTAATAATAAAGCTACAGTCCTCCCCCCGCCAAATGAGTGTTTGTTTTTTTATAAAATCAGCCAAAAAAAATTCCTTTTTTCCCTTCAATTAAACCCAAAAACAATGTTAGACAAAAAATTTAAAATTAACGCAGAAAAATGTTTTTTTTTAAAAAAATTGCCAATCAGCGGGGGCCCCCCTTTTTTTTCAATTTTTGGAAATTAAAAAATAAAATGAGTAAAAAAATATTCTAAAAAATCCTTGGAATAAAATAATTGTTTTAATTTAAAAAACCCGTGTTTTAAAAGTTTTTAATTTTCAAACCAAAAAAAAATTACATTTTTTTAATTTTTTTAAAGGAAATTTTGTTTTTTTTTTGGGGTTTTTTTTCCTATTGGGAGGGGGGAAAAGGAAATAATTAATTCCCCTTTAAACGCTAAGTCCTTTTCCCTTTTAAAAAAATATTAAATTAAACTAATGAAATACAAGTGGCTTGCTCAATAAAAGGATGAAAACCTTTATTTACTACTTTTCTCATCAAAGTTATATTCTACTGCCCCCATTACCGACAAAGTTTTTACGGGTATCTACAATGAAATTATGGTCTGTAATAAATAAACCCTTTTCCAAAGTTGACAAACCCGCTATTGGGTTAAACCCCTTTTATAGAGGACAATATAGGGAAATGAGTAAAAAACGTTTTAAAAGACAATAAGAATAAAAACTTCCGGCGACGATGGGGACTCAAAACCGACACCCCAACTGTTACAAGTCCACCGGGCCGCTGAGGGTAGCTCTACGGGCGACGCTCCCCACCTTTTCCTTTTTGAAAAGCGGTATAAAGCCCCCTTTGTCTTTCTTGAACCCCTCCCCAAAACTTTTTGAGGTTCGGGGCCCCCCAAATCTTCCCCAAATTTTTATTTCTAATGATTAGAAATTTTCCTACTCACTTCATTTTTGTTATTAACATAAGGGGCCTTCTCCATTATTTTAAGTTAGTTTTTTCCTTAAAAAAAAAAAAATCCCGTTTTTAAAACAGATTGTTTTTCCACTAAAAGTTTTCAAAGGGGCTTTTAAAGGGGGTCCCTGAGCAACACCCAAAAACTAACAAAATAAAAAAAATGATATAAAACGTCTTGTAACGATTTTAAAATTTTTTAACAAAAAGAACAAAAACTTTTAAAACGATCGGGTACTCATTTTAAAACCACTGGGGACGGTGAGAGAATTTGAGTAAAGGACCTTTTTTCCCAAATACTGAATTATGCCCCGAGCGAGGCTCAAACGAATGCCCTATGGATCGGAAAGCGTTGTCATACCACAAGACCCCATAGCCGCCTATACTTCCCGTCAGCAACAGTCTTTGGGGTCTGACGTCAACTTTCAGAAATTGTGTAACTTCTTAATTTGAAATTCCCTTTGAAATCAGGGGTTTAAACTTTGGGTAAGATTGGGGTGATTTTTTATATATAATCGATATAAAAAAGGTAAAAGACTTTCTGATCTTGATACATATCGATACTTACGGGTTAAAGATTGGCGTTATTTTGGGTTTCATAATCGATACATACGGGAAAAAAATTGTCGGATTATGGGGAAAATAATCGATATTAAATTTAAAAATTTGGGGTTTAATTTTTATTCAAAATCGATACCTTTAATTTAAAAAAATTTTCGTGATTTTGGAACAAAATTTTGGGTGCATAATGGAAAGGATTGGCGTTTTTTTTGATTCATAATCGGCAACTTGTTAAATGATTTGGGTTGATTTTGGGTACATTATCGATGCATGAAGTAAAATATTGGCGTGAATTTTTTTTATAAAATCGAAAACATGGGTTAAAGATTCCGTGATTAAGATACATAAAAGATGCACAAGGTAAAAGAATGGCGTTTTTCTTTGGAGACATGATCGATATGTAGAGGTCAAAGAATTTGGGATGATTTTTGATTTCTAATCGATAAAAGGGGGGGTAAAAGGGTCTTCCATTATCTTGGGCAATTTAAAGACAAGTAATTCAACGCCCTTTGTAACATTAAGGGCCCCCAAAAAAAAACGGAGATTATTATAGTCAATTTTTTTTAAGGGGGGCGTTTTTTCTTGGGGTTTTCTCACTGTCCCTCTATCAAAAGTTGTAAAAATTTGTGTCAACCTCTGAATCAATTTTGTCTTAAAATGGGTATAGAAATTTTTGGAAACCCTAAATTTATGCCATATTTAAAAAGTTTTTCTGCTTTAAGACCAATTAAAAACTACTTTAAAACAGCGGCATAAAATTAGAGATTTTACTCTTTAAAAAAATATAAGCAAGTGACGCATCACAGAGTATGAATGAATTCATCGTATTTCCAAAAAATCGTGTGCTGACGTCGTGATTATAAGTTCACCGTCATACTTCTTTCCAAATAATAATAATTCGCTTTAAGTGTTATAATCATACCACTTATGTAGTTTGTATTAATTTTGAATTTACTATTTATGGCATATTATCTACATCATGTCGCAATTACCAAAGAATGATATGAAATCTCTCGCTTTAAACCATTTGAAATAGTGATTGTAAACTCAATATTGTCAAATTAACAAACATTGTTTATATAACTTTGGCAAATTTTGGTCTATGCATGAAAGTTTCCACGGGGCCTTTAAAGGTTTTAAAATATAATTAGGCTCTTAAACAACACGATACGATACGCAATCTCTATCAGTTCCACTCTCGTAAAGCTTCGAACAGAAGTCTTCTTGTATCTATCAATACAGTCATTAAAGAGGATGGCATGATTTGGAAATTTCACAATCAACCATGTAAATACGACAGAGAGATCACCAGTGTAGAACGACGTGGCAGGAAAAGGATCGTAGATAACTTTGATATGGATATCATCCAAAGATGTATGGTGAGCGTAAATATACATCCGAAAAAACATTGCACGTTTATTTCAAGAAGAAAAAAGCCCATGGGTTCTGGACAGAGAATCGTTGTTATTCTTACATGTGGTGATGATACTGGATATTTAAAATGATGCCATGCCATTTTTTCTTCTATGCATCATCTGAAATATGCTGAGGTCAATGCAAAGGTGTTTTTAACGACTGACAAAATATCGTTTGCTGCCCTCCATTGAAGCACCCAGCTGTATTGTATTGGACAACGCTACCATTCGCTGGCCCATGGTCACTTTAAGGCTCTAACTTGGCAAATATAAAAAGCAGACATGATTTCATATGGTTTCAATCAGACAGTACTACATATTCTGACCATTATATCAAAATGCTAACTATACTCCTTAGTAAAAAAAGAAATGAACCAGAAACAGCTGTCTAATCAGGGAGTTTTGACACGAGGTTGCGCGACTTCCCCATATCACTGTGAGCGCAATCCAATCGAGGTCATTGAGCCTATGTAGAGGGAAAGATTGAGAGGAGGAACACCAAATTTACCTCAACGACGAGGCAATAAATGATAACAAATAATAGACTGAGAAAAGGTATGCAAACTAGAGGAAAATTACATTTCATTCGATAGAGTGATGCTCGGAATATTCCTGTAGTCGTTTCATTCCTTCTTTTTGTCATCCTCGTCATCAGACAGTGCTGATTGATGTGTCCAGTATTTCTTGGTTCTTGTTTTTGTTGTTGTTGTGTTGTTGTTGTGTTATTGCTAAACACATATTTGTGTAGAGACACTGTCTCATAATTGATGTAATTTTACTTTTGACCAGTCTACATAAAATTGGTTTGCATTAACAAGGAATGTGTATTGATAGTTATAAAATGTAGATGGCTGATAGTTAATAATTGCCTTTCCTATTGTTTTAAAATTCATGAAATATTTTTTCTATTAAGACAAATTGATTCAGATGTTCATACAAATTTTTGCAGCTATGGATATTGGGAGGGCAGCTGAGAAAAAGAAGAAAAACACGTGCCATTTATTAAAAATCTGACTATAGTTTTTACACTATTATAATTACGATGAAATGAAATACGTTTGATACATTCACTAACAAATTAGTAGTGGTAGTAGTAGTAATAGTAGTAGTAGTAGTAGTAGTAGTAGTAGTAGTAGTAGTAGTAGTAGTAGTAGTAGCGTAGTAGTATAGTAGTAAGTAAAAGTAAGTAGTAGTAGTAGTAGTATAGTAGTTAATATTGTAGTAGTAGTAAA